>NW_005187407.1:1416445-1434724 GCF_000239375.1 Pundamilia nyererei | reverse complement strand
CCTTACTTATCCAGCCTTCTCAGGACGGTCTGTACAACCTCAAAATCTCTGAACTTTTTACAGTCTAATGAAACTGTAAGTCTGTCAGTGTTTATTCCCATAGAATCTATTTCCTAGTTTTTTCTTCCTCTCTCCATATTATATGGTCCATTTAAAAGTCCAGGGTGCTTAACATATAATGCGTGACAGCACACACATTTCCCTCAAATGTAATCCTTCCCATTCAGCTTAATGTCCTCATGATACACTGGACCAATCCAGTTATAGTCTGTAATTACAGTCACTGTGCAACTATTACCCCACATCATGAGGTCTTAGTGAAAAAGAACTCTGCACAAGTATAAATATAATTAAGCATAGTTGGGGAAATATTTCTACAGTGATTCTTTCTGGAAAAAAAAGTTTCTTTTTTTGTGACAAATGTGAAAACAGATGATTTGCAAATCATTTAAAGCCTATATTTTCATTCTTCGTGATCAGCATATTTGCAATGTTTGTTGAAATTTCAGTAACTTATGTTAGCTTTGTCTTTTATTTGTTTTTTGGGGGTTTTTTTTATTAAGCAATTTGTTGCTCTATAAATTTCAGCTAGGCGGGTAGTTATGTTGTTGTTGCTTTCATGAACGCTTTTCATTTGACGTCTGATCAAAGAACTCCTATATTGTACTTGAATAGGTTTAGTACAAAGAGCTTAAAGTAAAATGAGTTCTGAGGATTTACCACTTTAGAGGTATTATCTAATACAGCTTTGATTATAATGCATTCTGTTTGTGTCGTATATTGTAGGTTTTATTTCTGTGAATAATACCTGGTCTCTGCCATTCTTGTGTTATAATTTGTATCCAAGTCTTGTAAGCTGAAAGTGGAGCATTGCTGGCCCATAGCAAAAAAAATCTTTTTTAGATGACTGTAATCCTCACAAACCTAAACAAAGAAAGGATGGTGGGCACAATACTGTCATGTAGGCTTTACATTGGCTTTAAAGAGGCTTAACAGCGCTCTCCTCGGGGTACGCCATTTGGGACCCTCTCGTCAGCTATATTCATCTTACAGCTGCAGTAGGCAGAAAGCTAGAAAAAACAGCCAGAATTGAAAATAGTAAACTCTCATCCTGCTGCTCAGCCACCAGTTGAGTGCAGCAGTGCACCTGCTTGGGTAAGGTAAAAAGCCAATAATGAGTCTAATAAGTTAGTTCTGAGTTATGGCTTTATATAGGATTCACGCCATGCTCTCCTAGATGAAAGGCCCGCGCTACACCCATTGTACCATCATTTCTTGCTTTCTGAGCTGCTCTGAAAAGACATGTGAATGAGTCTCTTGCCACTGTGTAGATGTTCTAAAGTTTGAAAATATAGCCCCAAGGAAGTAGAGGAATCTAGCTACTCCTCAAACCACTTGAGTTACAAAAGGCACATACTGAAAGGTTATAAAAGATTTTTTTCATCCAGTGATGGGAAAAAACTTGGTGCCTACCTTGACAGACAGCTTAACATTTTGTGGCTATCACATGTTGTTTTTCACTACTGCACTGCTGCATTGACAAAATTATGCCTGAGATGCTAAACTCTCTTTCTATGATTGTTTGCAGTTGGTAATTTGTTTAGAGTAGTAATCAGACCAGCAGGTTCCTCCCAAATTATGCTGTAAAGATAAATGTGCCTCTCTGTAGGTTGTGTTGATGTTGAAAGGACTGACTTTAAAACTTTTACTGTTGGCTTTCTCTTCAACTCCATACATCAATTATATTATAGTGCATATGAGTATGAATACATGTCAGACATTTAGTAGGAACAGAGCCCTCTGCTGTGGTCTGTAATTACTACAGGTTGCTGTGGACTACTTTGAGTCGACCATGCTCAGTGTTGCTGTCTGTTTGCTGACTCAGAAGTTAGCTTTGATATGAAAAGTGGGAAAATATAAACTTAACATGGTGTTTGACTATGAATAAATCACTTATTTTTTGTTGTTTGATATAGTCCAGATGGCGAGACATAATGAAATAATGCATTATATTTAGTTGATTTTAATAAGCCTTTGCATACTTAAGTTAGGATTATATTTCCATCAGGATCAATGAGAACATCTATTACCCAGGATGTTGGCCTCTTGATATTTAAATAGCTGCTTCCTCATGTATTAACAGATTAGGGATGAGTCATAGAAAGGGTCAGCAATCAGCCCATTGCCATTCACTTTAGAGAGCCAGTGATACAGGAGGGGGAAAAGAACTTTACAGAGACGAGAAGCTGTAACATCTCAGGCAGAGAGAGACAACAACATCTTCCCAAAGGTTTATTTTGTAAGAACAGGTTGTTGGACTGTTTCCAGAGGTTGCAGGAAATCCTTAAACTTTATGGATGCAGTTCAGGAAGTTGTTGACTTTCCTTTCTAACTTAAAAAAATCCCCTGAAGGTTTACATAAAATACCACTTCAACATTCTTTCCTTCATTTCAAGCTGAGTAAGCTTTAACTTAGCTATGAATGCAACCATAAATGTTAATATTATATCTATGCTGGGTTTTTTTGTATTTGGTGTTGCAGGTGGGCTGAAGTCTATCCCAGCTGTCACATGGTGACATGTATGTCTTTGTGCTGTGGGGGTGGGGAGCCGGAGTACCTGGAGAGAGCCCACGCAGGCACAGGGAGAACATGCAGGCTCTATGCAGGGGGGTGGGGGGAGGGGGTGGCAGATGGCTGGTGGATTGGAACCCTACATCTTCTTGCTGTGAGGCAGCAGCGTGAACCACTGCACCACTGTGCCCGCCACTAACAATATATGATATCTAACTGGCCGTGCGAACACAAACATTTCACATGTTTTTGATTTGACAGTTTACTGTATATGTCAGTTGGCTTTGTTGGATGAAAAAACTGGGGGTGCATAATTTCAACATCATCCCACTACCCTATGTAGTTAAATTTGGACAAATTGTGCAATGAATGCAGGTGAATCCACGGGGCCTTTGATCATTTATTCCAGCCCTCCTACCTCTTTCCTTGGCAGCTGTGATAGAACACAATGAGTCAGTGAGCTGTTTTTACTTGTTTCATCCTCTGTTTTTCTACATCAGTCTAAGAGGTTATAACATGGACATTTTTCTGCATATACTTTTCGCATTTCTCAAAACAGTATCACATATACAGTAAATTCACACATTTTTTTCATTTGCATTTTAATTCAATAAAAAAAAATGCATTTGACAAAAGCGCTGTGCATTTCTGTGTGCGCATATCGGTTTAATATCAGCTCGCTCTGCCCTGACATCTGTAATAATAACAGGACAATCATTTATCATCTCATATTTCATGTTCACTTTTGTGTGGCTGGATATTGTCATGCCAGTCATTGTTTGCTTTTGTGTGGTTGCTATCACACCAGTGAGTTCAGTCCTGGGCATTTGTAATAAAGTGAAGACAACAAAGGATGATTGTTATGGCCTGTAGTTGCTTATTTGTCAAATAGTTTCCAAATTCTATGTTCTTGTCTCTTCTAAACAACACATATTGGCTGTGTCAGCCATTGTATTTACAATACAATGGCTCCCTTTTCTTCTGTAGCGCTTTGTTGCAGGCTTGTCTCATAACCAACATGAGATCAACCAACTCTCTGATCAGTCGAGAAGGAGAGGGAGAGCGGGAGAGGGAGGTAGCGAGGAGGTAGATGAGCCGAGCAAGATGGATAGAGAGAAATCAAACATGAGAGATATGAAATGGAAGAGAGAGAAAAACGGGGAGCGATGCAGGATGGATGGATGGATGGAGGGGCTTCGCGGATTGTGTGGCTGCGCAACATGAAAGTGAAAGTGGGCCGCAGCTGGGCAAAAGCTGGGGCAGCCTGCTATTAACAGAGTAGTGACTACTGAGCAGGGACTTTAAATTGTGCTTCAATCTGTGTGGGTGCCGTCTCAGGGAACCTCGTTCATCCTCCCCTACATATCTCACATGTTATCTTTTCTATAATATAACATAACAAGTGTTCTGTTTGTCGCTCTTATTTTTGATATTTGCTTATTATAGCATTAAATGTTTCAACAACAAAAAAGCTTGTCCATTGAAAGAACCTGCTGATCTTCTGGGATTTTCCCACACAGCCACCTCTGGGGTTTACAGAGAATGGCGCAATAAAGAGAAACTATCCAGTGAGCAGTTTCTCTGGGGAAAAATGCTTTGTTGATGTCAGAGATCAGCAACAGTAACTCAAATAACCAACCAATGTATGCAGATAAGCATCTCAGGATGCACAACACATCAAACCTTGATGCAGATGGACTATAGCAGCAGAAGACCATACTGGGTGTCACCTCAGAACATAAACTGAAGCCACAGTCTGCACTGTAGGACAACACAAGTATGACAGGGTCAGAATTTGACATAGATGGAAGCACGAATCCATCCTGCCTTGTATCAATGGTTCAAGCATTTAATGGTATGCGGGATATTGTATTGGACACCTTACTACCCGTTCAGTATCATTTAAAAATGACAGCCTACCTGAGTATTGTTGCTGTCTATGTCTATCCCTTTATGACCACAGTGATGTCACATACTTCAATTCATCTCAGACTGGTTCCTTGAACATTACAGTGAGTTCATTTTATTCAAATAGCCTCCAACAGCCTCTGTCCCAGCACTAGCAAGGTGATGATATTTATATCTAGTTTTGTGTCTGCCCATTACTTTCTTTGTTCATGCTGATTGAATAAAAACCCCTATGAACCAGTATTAAAACAGAAATGCATGTACATCATAGCAACACACTTAATGTGTTGGCTTCACTATTTCTTTGCTGTTTGCTAGAAGCAACAGCGACCACCTCTAGAGAAAGGTAGCACATCCCTTACACAGAAATCTGTCTTTTGAAGACCCCTGGTTAGCTCCTGGGCATTTAATTCCTCCATTAGATGCTAGTAGACAACAAATTAGGGAATGAGGCATCCATGCAATCTCCAGCAGTGGTCATTGCAGTTTATGATTACTGCCTTAACACTTCAGCTGCAGAGTTTCACAAGTTTTTAAGGAGTAAGATTTTATTTTACCAGCATTGATAGAATAATTTGTTTTCTGCAAATTGGATCTTTTGTTCTCTTTTAAATGTTTGAATGCTTTTATTGTCTTTTAATTTATTTTTTTTAAATTTTGTGTTTTTATGTAATTTATTGTGGTCAACTTTCATGGATTTTCATGTAATTTTATACTTGGCTTTATACTTTCAATGTAAACCACTTTGGTCAACTCTATTTTTTTTTAAATTCGTATATAAAAATAAAAATTGACCTTGAATCTTCTAGTTTGCTGTGGGCTGACACAACCTCATTTTACCTCCCTCACTCTCTTTTTTAATTTCTAGTGTCACTGTTGAGGGTATAAAAATGGAACAATCTGTCAAAGCTACATATTTTTAATATATATATATATTTTTTAGAAGTGATTTCTGTTTTATACAAAATTAGCTGAAGCTGCATAGACTGTTAGTTTGTATATGGTTACCATCACTGAGTTTATTCCTATTCTTGATAAAATGACTTTTGAAGATGCATTATCGGTGCTGGTTCAATCCAAGACGACGCCACAGGCAAGCTTGGATACATTTTCTGGATTTCGCACTTATCTCAAGCTGTGTTCTTGATAAAATACCTTCCAGTAACACATTAAATGTGAGAGGAAATCCCATAATGATTTCAGGAAGCCATTTGTTGACATATTGATAAAATGGGGGGGAAGAAAAACTCCCCGAGGTTTGGTCAAAATTTATTGGACAGTACAACGTTTAAATAATTTATCTAAAACACATGCCTCGGCAAGCATTAGGGCATCCCATACAAAATTAAAGAGACAAATATTTGTTTTCTTTTTTTGTTTGTGTAGCTGCGTCAAAGCCATTTTGTTTTGGATTTAAAAAATAAAAGACTC
Source organism: Pundamilia nyererei (assembly GCF_000239375.1). Taxonomy (NCBI): domain Eukaryota; kingdom Metazoa; phylum Chordata; class Actinopteri; order Cichliformes; family Cichlidae; genus Pundamilia; species Pundamilia nyererei. Next base: position 1,428,813 of record NW_005187407.1, on the reverse strand, counting down.
ATGAACTGCTTTTATTACTTTTGGCTTGATATTCATATGTACTGTATCTCTTAAATGTTTCCTCTGGAGTCAGAAAAGCAGCTTTTTCGTTTGGATTTTAATTCCAAATTTACTCAAAGCATTACTCATTCCAAAAAAGAGTTCCCTGTTGTGACGGTATTTAACAGACCAAAAAAATGTTTCTTTGAGCACAACATGGAGCCTAACAGATCATTTTTACTATTGTTTTGGGAGAAGGTTGAAACATATACCGCTAGTTTCTGTGTCCAGCTGTGATTACATTACAGAAAAAGGAATGGCATTTTAGTAGCAAAGAGGTTGTGTACAAACTGAAAGGAGAACTAGCAGGCTATCCAGAATGAATCAATACATGTTAATTATTGTAGTATGCTTGATAAGTTCACTGATCTTTCAACAGCAGTTGTACTCAGGCATGCAGCTGGATTACTCGTATTAATAGAAATGCAATATCCTATACATGATATAGGGAAACGGTGCCCATAATGTTGACAGAAATGTTCTTTATTTATGTTGTGATACAGAGTGTGCATGCAGTATTTTGCATGCGGGGTGTAGTGTATGCATTCTGTTTAATAAAGAACCACAGCAGGATGGACCTCTTCAGCACCAATCATGGTGACTCTTCCATTTCTTTTATGCCAGAGAAAAGGGAGCTTTTATATTTGAGGTGAAAGATGGCAGGAGAGAAAAAGCTCCCAGCTGGAAAACATTTGCACTATTACCACAGATTTCTTCATTTATAAACACTGTACAGCTCTAAGCTGACGTTGAGCCATAGAGGGTCTGGACAACTTTTCATTTCTGCATGGATTTTTTTGAAAGACAGCGCTGGAGTTAAGCTGGGAGACTAAAGTGAGAGTATGATCCAATGTGCAGTGGCGTACTGGAGTGCTCAGACCTCATTTAAAGTGTTCAGGAGTCCAGTGGATGCATAGTTGGAATTTTGCTTGATTTAAAAAGTTGAAAAAAAAAGTTTTGATCAGTAGTATGGTGTTAAAACATTGAATAAAACAAGCAGCTATTAGTAACTGACCCGTAATGTATTATCACATTACTGAATATGTAAGGTTAACCAGCTTTATGTTTCTTTTCTTTTTTCTTTTAGCTCATACTGTTCACACACTGAGGACACGTAATGACTGAAATTTAAATAAGACACGAAAATATTAGCTAGACAACACCCCACTTTAGCTCATCCCATATAACAACCAGAACAGAACAAGGCAATCTGTTCTTCAGTACAAGTCACAGTGGGCGGCTCTAATGCTTTTTACTGGCAGAAAGTGATGCTTCTGGTCATGTAGGACGGCAGCATACATTCAGACATTAACACCTTAGCTCCGTCTGCGTCATGCGATGACTAAATCATTGTTAATTTACGATATTTGAATGAAGGACTACATTTGTTGCAGCGCTTGAATATCACACTACATCATGCACTACTTGGTGATTTCTTGGCTTTCCCAGAGTACTGAATTTGAAAATGGCCATGCAGTCACAGTGCCAGGATACTACGGTGCTTTCCATATTCAATAGGGCTGGCAGTGGAAAAATGCTAACTGCAGGAGGTTAGCAAAACAAATGACTCCCATAATGTGGTATAATATGAAAGGAGGTAAAATGAGGTTGTGTCAGTATTGTTGTGTGTATAAATCAAAATGTGTATTTTTCTGCATATTATATAGTAGTTATTCCAACTGAGCCAGAGCAGAGATTTTAGATAAAGAGCGTATTGTATCTCTATAGGTTTCATGTTTGCAGAGGGCTGCTTTAATGTAATAATGGGCTTTTGATGGGATAGCGTTACTCACCAGACCCAGTGACTACAATGGAGCTATGACAGAGAGCAGCAGAGGAGGCTTTGTGATGCTTCCGTGCAGGAGTGCTGATTTAAAAAACAGACAACATGTCTGTTTAGCATGTACTTAGATCAGTTTCAGTGTGGAACACTTATTTGAGGACAGCGGGTTTTTCCGTGCAGGTGAGATGTATCAGCCTTAAAGTAAATTTATGGTGATTTTATATTTACCATTTGTAATTTAATAGATGTTAAATTGTATGAGTACACAGTGGATCACGGCCCCTTACAAAACAACCATTAGAAAATCCTTGGGAATTTGTATAAGAAAGTAGCTTCCCCTAAAAAATTAAATGGTGAAAAAAATATTTACTGATGGCACCAACATTTCAACTCAACCTTGAGCAGCACTGGTAACAGGACTCCTGTGTCCTGTTATACTGCCCAGTGTCTTAAATTTATTTCACAGCTTCCAGCCATTCACCAAAGAATTTTCAGTATACACTTACAATCCATGCACTAATAATCAATGCTCACATTATATTTATCTATCAGTTTGTCTGTCTGTATATAGCTATATGTATATATTTATATGTATAGATAGAGATAGATATATAATATAGGAGAGCTTAAATACAAAAAAAAGAACCAGAATTTTTTGCATTTTTTTAATGCAGTTTCGAGAGGAAAATAAAATACAGAGATCGAGTCTATTGAAGGTTACAGGGGACCACTTCTAGTTATAGGTGGTTCAACTGCCACTGGGGTCATTCATGCTGAAAAAGATTCTCACTCATGGAAGTGTAAGCCGCTTAGCATAAAAGCATCCACCAAATATCACATGTTAATGGCCTATATTACCATATTTTAGCTCCACTGAGCAAGCACAGCTCCCAATGCTGTTTGAATGCCATTTTAAATTCCCACCCTTAGTAGATGGCTGCTGGCTTATTTATTTGCAAAAGCTTCTTATTGCCAAATATTTCGTCACGTGGTATAATAGAAGCTGATCAGTTCACCAAAAGTACTAAAGCAGAATATCAGTAGTCAGACTTTTCTCCAACAGTGTATGCCTGCACTAAATAGATTCCTGACTGTACCTGATGGACAGCTGCAATGATGCACACCAGCCACACAACCTTCATGTTATATAAGCCCACTGGCACAGCCAGCTGCTGATATTTTCCAGAGACTGTATGTATTTCCACTAGTAACTATTTGCAAAATGTATGCACTCATGGTGTTGTTCATCACTTTAAATGGATGAAATGTTGCACTGACTTCAGAAGCAAATGCAGTGAATAGTTCCAGTACTGTAGAAAAAAAATGTAACCCCCCCCAAACTTCTCAATTTTATTACTAAATGTAATATTGAGCTTGTTAAAAACACTTGGATAAAACCACACATTAAACAAAAGTGTCCAAACATACAAAGAAGCTCAGTCAAAAAGACAAACTTATGTTCATTCCTGCATACACACTCCCATAACACACAGCAGAAAAACAAGAAGGCAAAAGTTTAAGATTAAGATGAAGGAAATGCTAGGTTGTTAAAAATGAGTTTTCAGCAGTTGTTTACTGCAGATTCAGCCAGCCTGATGAGGAAGGCTATTCCTGAGTTTAGGAGGTGCAACCTCAAAAATGTGTTTTAAAAGAATGGGTAAAAGATCCTGATCAGAAGGGTTTCAACAGGTCTGCAGCATGTGGGGTTTTATATGTAATTAACCACTTCCTAAGCTGGATGCAGAGTAAACACAAGCATATGTCTTTTACTAAATCTGTCTATGCCTGTAGGTAATGTGTTATTTTACATGAAGTTACGGTTGTGAACACTGAGTACATTCTGTATTAAGAGGAGGGCGTAACCAGACATGTTAGAAGTTTAACATATTATCTCAAATATAGACAGAAAATGCATGTCCATATTCATACTTAACGTATTTACATCTTGATTATTATGTCTTGATGTATTCTCAATCATCCAGGTAAGTAATTCTCCAAAAGTTGATTCTGTTCATGTGGACGTACCGTTTCTCCCACTGAAAACACTACATCCAGATGAACAGAATCAACTTTTGGAGATCTTGATTGTTAATTTGTTCAGTTGCAGTATATACTGTTGTACCTTTACAAGTTTATTGGTGACCCTCTGATACTAAATAATGTTTAAATTCTTTACATTGATGCTAGAAAGATTTTGTCTGAAGTTTCATTTTCCAGCATGAGAGCCTTTATACTGTTCGAAGATGGCTATTATTCCACATGTGAAACTGGAGAGGCTTTGTTTGGGCTTTCAGCACCATCATATTGGAGAGCTCCAGAGCTGAGCTGGAGTCCAGCTGAACATTTCAGCACCATTGTATGAGGACAGCTCCCCAAAAATGCGTATGTTACCGTCTGGCAAACCTGCAACAGCTACATTTATTAAGAATGAAATAAAATGCTCTGTTCTACAAATAGGGTATTACATAAAAAAGGCAGTTAAAAATTAAACACCTTTATTACATCTGGCTAATACATTTAAAAATACACCCAAGTGTGTTAGCACACTTGCTTCCTCTGAACACAGAGTAGTTATTTCACACACCTTTTAGTAAAGCCAACACATGTTACAGTGAATGAATGCATAAAAAAGCAATTTCCCTTCCTACACTGAGTCCCTCGTAATGTATGTTCTTAGATATAAAAAATTGTGTGTCAACAATGTTTAAAGCAATGTATGCTTCCAACTAAAATCTTCACCTTTACGTTGTTGTAAGGGAAATGTCTTCATTCCTCATTCACTTGACATTCACAGTCATTAGATTTTCAAGGAAACAGAAAACTAACAGAATGAAGGAGAGGGTTAAATTTAAAAAAAAGAAAGAAAAAAGAGGTGTGGTCCTGTGTAAGGCCTGAGAAGCTCCTCTCAGCACCTTTCTTAGCTCAATAGCAAGGCCCCAGGCTAGGATTTAACTCTTTCGCTCAGTCTTTCTTATGTTCTCAATCTTTCAAATCTCTGCCTGCCAGTGCCCACCGCATCTCACTCCACACCCCACCCTACCCATTACCAGTTCTCCCCACCATACCCTTTTTCTTAATCTCCTGGGTCAAGTGGAATAGAGGAGATAAAGGGATTTCAGTTTATGGCTCTCTTCAGAATTCTTCATTTAAGCCCTGACATGTGATAGAGAGGTAAGTGTGCTACTAATTAAAGACAGGTAGGGAATCAAGATTTTGAATGCAGTTAGAATGCAAATAGAGACACGATGCGCACACGCACACAAAGAGCACATGCAGGTGCCTTGATCACGTTTCTTATCTTTGCACAACACACACCTTTTCCAAAAACTCCTCTCCGCTCTTTTCACCTTACCCTTTGTTCTTTTTCCTCCCCTCTCGCTCTGTTTGTCTGCAAGTCCTGCTTGTTTCTGTTAGTCCCACCACTCTTAGATAAGAAAAAAAACTTTAATTAACATCAATTATTCACGAAGTTTAGCTCTGGGTGGTGGTTGTGTGCATGCGTGATCTTAATGCCACAGTTAGATTTACGGTGCCTGGGAATAAGGATCTCTGTGGGAGCTTTGTGGCATGTTGCTTGGGTATGTTTGGGATTAGACTGGGTCCTGTGATGCCAGAAAAAACATTCCTCTCTGCCACATTAGGTAGCCATTAGCATGCAAAAACCATAGGTAGGTGGACAACTGAAGCACCTCTAACATATTGCTAGATAAACACCAACTATAAATAAAGAAGCACTTACTATCATTAGCAGAACTGTGGTAATTCATTGAATTCATTACATCCACAGGAATGGTTTTGATAGATAGCTTCACATTGTTGATGTTGGTGATATTGTACTCTCTGTGTGTGGCTTCATTTTCAACCTTGCCAGCAGAAAATGATTTTTCAGCAAGATGCACTTAATACCACATACAAAATACAGTGTAATTGGTTTCCAACTACCACACAGCTGCTTGGTATTGTTTGCATGGTGACAGAAAAGGAAAAGGGAAAGTAATAAAAATTGTTGACCCAAACAGAAGATAATGTTTTGCCGTTTAAATATCGTTTGACACAGTTCAACTTAGTTCTTAAATCATAGACACCCCGCTCCAAAAAAACCCAAACAAACCAAAAAACAAAAGCAAAAAACAGTTTTGGTTTTGTTTATGAAAAACACAACTCAACTGATCTTTGTTCTTTGTCTTCTGTTTGAGAATAAATCATCTCTGTGGGATGCAGGCCATTTGAAAGTCTCCTAGGTGCTCGGGCTTAATAATTGCTGTCTGGTCTTTTGTTTGAAAGCACGTACATGCTGACACACAAACATAACACACACAAACAGATGCACTCAGAGGATGCACCCTCTTGATAGCAGGTTTTGCTTCTGTCACAATAATGTTGGCTTTTACTGGCCTGCCACTTAATGGCTTCAGTGGCATGCTTAATGGCTTCAAGCATGGTTAGCTTATACAATGTGCAAAACAGCTGACATTAACTCACACACACACGTCCATGTCCACATGAATATACAAATGAACAACTTCATCTACTCTTACCCCCCAAGACAGACAATGTCCTTGAGAGCAGTTGACTGTTGTAGATATGCATAACAATAAGCCACCCAGCTAAAACCTGAATTAATCTACTCTGTGAGGTTTGAGCACATTTTTTTCTGTTTTCCGAATGTGCCTTTTTTGTGAGTCATAAAATTACTTTTGTGTTTTTTCTCTCTGTAGTACCCAGATAATAACTCTACTACACTTACAATCCCATAAACCTCCAAGGTAATTCTACTAAGTTGCACAAATAAAGAGCAACAGTCATTTCAGAATAATGGATGATCTTTTGATGTATTTACTCTTGCAAACAGATTTAGTCATTGTTGTCCTTAATTTATTTTTAATTCACTTGCTATCAAACAGATATCAGGAGAGATGGGTGTGTAAATTAAAACAGAAAATACTTTGTGACCCAGATTACAGAGTTAAATATATTCGATTCAATTCATTTTTACTGATATAGAACCAAATCAAAACAACTGCAACCTCAAGGTCCTTTATAGTGTAGGGCAAAGACATCATGATAATAGAGATAAAATGAAACAACCCCCTATGAGTGACTGACGACAGAGGAAAGGAAAAACTCCCTTTTTTGAAGCAAGAAACGTCCAACAGAACCAGGCTCAGGGATTGGTGGCTATCTCCTGAGGGATGATGAAGGGAAAAAAGAAAGCAAAAAAAGACAGGACCAAAAAAAACCACAAATCATGGGAGTCATTGAAGAAAGCTAATATGGAGCAAATATTGGTATCCTGTCAGTACTCTCACTGCAGCATTTTGGATGAACTAAAGGCTTTTCCAGGAGCTTTTAAAACAACCTGATAATAATGGATTAAAGTAGTTGACTATATAAGTAATAAATGCATGAACTAGTCTTTCAGCATCACTCTGAGACAGGATGTTTCAAATTTTACAGATATTGAGCAAATGCAAAAAAGCAGTCCTACATATTTGTTTAGTATGCGCATAAAAGGACATATCCTGATCAAAAGTTACTCCAAGATTCTTCCCAGTGTTTCTGATAGACAAGGTAATGTCATGCAGAGAAAGTATTTGGTTAGACACCCTGTTTCTAAGATTGTCAGGGATGAGTACAATAACCTCAGCTTTATCTGAACTAAGAAGCTGGAAACTGGAGATCATCCAGACCTTTATGTTTTTAAGACATTCTTGTAGTTTCACAAATGAATGTGTATCATCTGGCTTCATTGATAAATAAAGTTGGGTATCATCAGCATAGCGTTGAAAAAGTATGTTATGATACATAGTAAGTTGTAGTAAATATAATGTAAATAAATCAAAGAGTTGTGTATGTATATGTTCCAATAAATTAGAAAAAACAAGCAATACTTTACTGACATTTTACAATATTTGACATTTACTTAACTGCAGTACCTAAGCACAAGTGCCCTTGCTTTTAACATGAGTTTACTAAAAAACTCAAAACCCATTTTTATAGTCAAAAAGTTTTTCCTTTGCTATTATTGCTTATGGGGTAAAGAGCGGTGGTGACATTCATTGCTTAAGTAAAAAGTGTATTTGTTTTCTAGTGTGACACACAAATTTCATCCCAGAGAATCAAAAGCTTTCAGAGGCGGCTGTTGTCTCAGAGATATGAAGAAGATTTCCTTTTTAATGGATTGTTTTAGGGTTAAATCCTCTGTTTGGTGAGGCCTTGCTATTTGGGGAGGACTGAAAAAAGGTTCTTCTCAGTTGAGCTTTTAGCAGTATGATGGCCTCTGCCAGCTGATGGTGCTGGGTTCCTGCTCAATAATGGGCATCAAGGACAGGGTAGCTGCAGACACCTGCTTCTCCAGAGAGATGACTAGGGCGGGGTGTTATAAGCTGTGTGAGTTTAGTACTGTAGTGTTGAGTCACTATGTTTGTTGTAACTTGTGTTCTCCTAAAAATCAGCTATGATAAGTTTATCCATATTTTATACTAATTATCTGTGTCTACTGCATCTGTCTGGAAGCACCAAATGTAGCATTATGAGAGATTGTGATCCTCTTTGAAGAGACCGTGGTTCATGTCCTGTTTGGGAGATGTATTTAGCTTTTTGCTTTTCTTGGTTTTCACTTGGTCTTTGTCTGGTTTTCATTTACTTGTTTATATTTGCTTTTAATTGCTGGTTTGGTTTAGTCCTTTAGAAAGAGGTCACATTTTTGGGTGAAATTATAACTGTCTGTCGGTCGGTCGCATATGTTTCATGACTTTTTGCTGACAGTTAACTTTTTGGTTAGTTAAATGGTGCAAAACAGCTTAAGTAACAAGTAACAAGCTTCTCAGTGACTTTCTTCATTGTTATGTGAACAAGTTCCATGACAGTGTTGACACCAGCAGATAACATCTGACTACAGTTCCATTTAATCTATTTCAGAATTTTGTGTATTGAATTCTGTTAGGCTAATTTCTTGTTGAAAAATGAGACTAATAAGGAAGCTAGTGTAATAAAAGTTCCTGAGCAAATGGAATTAAATAGTCATGTATATGCAACACACAATCCATTTGAAAGCCACCATTTTTAAAAACCATTTTCAGCTGTTTTTATGGATGATATTAGGCATGAAAAGTTTTTAATTTCACTATTTTGTATCCTGAAGTAATATTGATATATATCTATATCTATATCCATATCTATCTATCTATATTATAGATATAGATATATAGATATAGTATAGGTAGTTTTACAACTCCCAGATACCACATTTGTACATTCATTCATTGCAAAGTGACAGGATACTATCATTATCCACACCGTCCTCAGCTTCTGGGGCACCAGTAATAGAGGAATTACAGTTAGGGATCAATCTTCTGCCAAATTCAGGATAGATATCTAGGTCTGACGGTTCACTGTCCATCTGGTGCAAGATTTTACTCTTTTAAAGCAGTGATTATCAAAAAGACATAAACTGGTGAGCAGGGATGCAATCATCTGAGTGGTGGTCAAGGTCTCACTTTGTCTGTTTACTCAACGGCTGTCAAGTATTTTCCAACATGTTAGACATTTAAGCTCTAGCTGAAGGTCTCGCTTTACTGGATAGTTCACTACAAAAATAAAAATCCATTTTACTAATTATTTCATGACACAGAAATAAATCACTAGAAATTTGAGACAGCTCTTTTTAAAAAATGGTTTTCATGAATTAATTATATCATATTATACAACCTGCTAAATGTTTTTTAGCAAGCCATAAAACTTGCCAAAGAGTGCTTTAAAGTTTGTGGCTATGCACTGTTTTAAAATTCAGGAATTGGGGTGCAAATGCCTCAGCGTGCCAGAACAGAAGAAATGCTTGTAATTTTGTGTGAGCTGCCTGAATAAAAGGCGTATCCATAATAATAAATAGGCTCTTACCTGTTATGTGTTGGAATGGAACCAGCACACTAGAAAGACACAAATTTTTTGGTTATCATAAGCAATAAAATGACAAAAATGAAAATTAAAAATATAAGGAAACTTTAAAAAATCACTTTGCTTGACAGTAGAAACAGAAGTGAAACATAAAATGAATGAATGCTTTCAAAGATCTCTCTTTTCTCTCTGTTCATTTATTTAATATCAGTGATATCCTCATGGACACACCATACCGCCTCTTTACCAGCCACTTTTTATAAGTATTTTATTTTTAATGCAAAACGCTGGAGTTTGCATGATTGAAGTCTTTCATTTCGTTTCCATCTATTCATTTTCTTCCACTTGTCCAATTTAGGGTGGCAGCTGGGCTGGAACCTATCCCAGCTGTCACCAGGTGTGAGACAGGTCACTTTGGAAGAGAAGTAGTAGTAAAATACAAAGTGAGTGGTTATATAAACATTTAATAATAAATCAATGGGATGAAACAAGGACATGAGAGAGCAACTTTGACAGTCTTAGTTTTGTTGTCAGTTTAATCCCTCATTCCTTGAATGCGTATAAAATAGTCAGTCCAGTAGTAGCCTGTGGCTCCCAGGCCTTATAATCTCTAATCCACGGTCTGGGGCAGATTAAGAGCAACACAGGGGACTTTATCTTTCCAGGGAGGCAGGGAAGGGCGACAGAGGAGGACAGAGTAGAGAGTAGTAAAGCGTGGTGGGAATAACTGTGGGGAAACTAAGCTAACTACAAGACACAGAGAGAAATGAAACCAGTTCGGACATAGAAATGTATGAAAGACAACTCCAAGGATGCGGTGTGACTGAGTGAACTGATCAGAAAAAAAGACAGGATCGCGTTAAAACAAAACATCACAGCAGGGTAAAGTTAATGGAAATGCTTTTTATGTAAAAAGTGTCCAGTTGATGAGACGGATAACCTCATACAGCACAGAAACTGGCATCCCCATCACCACCTCCTGTTGTACAGGGGGGTTAGCTATCAACGGCTGAGTGAAGTGCCCGTGGCAGAGCAGATTACCCCTCTCCTCATCTGTCTGTCTCTTCGTTAGACTCCCCTCTGCATCCCCCGCCCTCCCTGATATTCACATTTCATCTGTCTTTCACCAAGGTAATTCCAGACAGTAGATGCGCGCCCCGGCTGGCAACTGCTGCTGCTCACAGTTGCTGCCGCTTCTTTCTCTTTATCTCTCTCCTGGGTCTCCTCCTCTCTTTCTTTCTCTCTCTCTCTCTTCACTCCAACCCCACCCCTCTCTCTTCCCCCCCACCCCTCACGGACGCAGCATACCTCCTCTTTACCAGCCACCGCGCGTGCTGCTGGGGCCGACGCTAACACCCGCATACGGAGTGCGGACCGCGGGAGTGTCGCTGCGCGCACCCTCGGTTAATTTTTCTCCTGGTAGCCCAGCCTACGTTTCCCCCCTCCTGGCGAAGAAAATAATAGTGGCTTTTGGAGCTCTCTATACTATACGTGTTAGAGCCCCCTCCTCTTTCTCTCATCTCTTCAGGAAGCTACAGACAATTCCGGAATATGGTACCTCTCCGTGTTAATGCCATGTGACAAGGCTTTTCATCATTTCTTGTATTGACTGTCAAAAGTCGCTGCTGGGTTTTGTCAAGGTGCTCTGCCTGTTGTGGTGGTTAAACGGTGGCTAGGTGAAGGAACAATAAAAAGACAGCCTTTGGGATAAATGGAAGTTTTGGCCGTTGGCTTGCTCCGTTGAGGCTGCTGCTGCTGGTGGTGGTGGTTTGGTGATTGGTGCAGGGGGAAACTGCGTCGCCAGGTCTGAGAGGCTGGGGATCTCGAGTCATTATAACAGAACCTGCTTTTCAAGATAACAAGGTTTCCTCTCACGTTATCAAATGATTACAGATTTATTCCTTTAAATGAGCTGCCACAACCTCCAGCCCGTCAGCTCGTTTTAACGCGTCGGCGTTTGGATGCGGTTTGTTTTCTCCACGGCTCAACGTCTCTACTCGTCCAGAACATGATTTAATGTTGGGAGGAATTTCAACAGGGCACCAGTCTATGACTACCCAGGAATCTCTTCCTCTTTTCATCTACAGGCAAGCATTACACTCTCAAGAGAACACATAAAGACAGAGATCACCGGGAATTTCCTTCACCACCTTACAGATGGACTAAAAAAGGAAGCTTCTGTTTTCGGGATTTTAACTCAGTTTGCTCTCGCGCAGAGAGCTGTAGTTTTTCTCGGTTTCTGGGGGAAAATATTTCTGGACATAATGAAAGTTATATCGGCTGTGTTGCTCGTTGCCGTTTTTTGGAGCCAGGAGTGGAAGTCGACACTCTCGGATTCAATCATTCACATCGGTAAGTTACTGCGCTTTTCCTCCTCTAAATCGCAGCCAGAACGAGACTCTCTGTGAGTCTCTCAGGAAACAGACGGGATGTTTCAGCCTTGCTATGCGCGGTGCTTCTTAAATCACAGCGTCGCTGGCGATATCTTTGGCGCACTGTGGCATAAAGTGGAGTTCTTTGTTAATGAACTCAGTGCATTCAGGATGTAGACAATATATTTCAAATGGATTTCAGTGCGAATATTTGTGAATTTTAGCCTTTTGTTCCACAGCTAAAATGATGACCTGGAGATATGCTATGCGTCATACAA
>NW_005187407.1:1414398-1416236 GCF_000239375.1 Pundamilia nyererei | reverse complement strand
ATATTAACACATACATTAAAGGCGGACAATTTTCAGAAAAGAGTCTACCCTTAGAGTGCAGCGTTTGTCTTGCTTTGAGCACAGCGTGCGCGGAAAACAGGTGGTTTTGGATGGCGTGATGTTGCCCTGCGTGTCAGAGAGATTATCCTGGCTGATAGGAAATTTTCCACTTATAGATTTTCCTGGAGCACGGGGCACTGTCACCTTTCTTCTTTCTTTCGCGAGCTACTGCAGTGTCAAGAGGAAAAGAAAAGGTTTTGTCTGCCCTTATGTCTTTTCTGCCCTCCACCACCACCCGTGTAGCATGGCACTGTTGCGTTGAGAGTGATTTCCAAATCAAGGAGCATACACTTTGAGTCGATTTAGCAGCACCTCCGGCTCCTATAGGTTGGGGAGAGAGTGGGAGGGAGAGAGAGCGAGAGAGGGAGGGGGAGAGTTGACAGTGGAGAGCGTGCCTTGCAGGATGAGATGAGGACGCGAGGTGGTGGTGGGCACACATATTCGATGCACAACTCGGTGGCCTCGAAAATGCGATAGACCAGAGCGAGAGAGAGCATACACATGCAAAAAGATAAGCATCTGTCCACTTTTTATTTAACTCGAAGTGCATGGTCAAGATCACATCCAGATCCATTGACACAACACACACACACACACACACACACACACACACACACACACACACACACACACACACACACACACACACTTAAAACCATCTATCTCACAGTATTATGCTGCCAAGGAGGGAAGACCCTGATCCATTTAAACCCTAGTGATTTACAGCGCTGATCCCAGGCCAGGTTTGTGGCTAACTGAGTGCAGTTTCCAAAATCACTGGTTGAGTTCGAGGTCCTTTCTGGGCCATGGACCAAGCAGATGCTCCACATTAGAACTACAACAGCAGTATGGCAAAACGAATGGGATTTGTCTTGTCGACAGCAAATGCATATTCTGGTAATTTGCAGGGAATGGAACCTGCCAATACTGAGTATAGTTTGCTCAGTAGATCAAAAACCTCCCTTTTGTTTCTGATTTAAATTTAGTTTTACATAAATTTGAGTGCTGTAAAGTCAGTAAAGTGCACAGAAGCTTAGTTGGGGTTGTGTGCTGTGGTTCCTGCCCTGTGCAGGTGGCAGCGGTTAGGCAGCTCATCCCCATGAGTGATGGTTTGATCACAGCAGCAGGTTCATGTTCTGCAAGTGTCTCACAGCAAGAGTTCAAATTTTTACCTGCTTGCTGACTGTAAGTTTCTTCAGATAAGAGTGCTAGCAACGTGCTTAAATCAGAGACATTTTCAGGCTCACCATAAACAAGACAGATCAAATTTGGGTAACTACACTTGTCAGCCACTGGAACTGTAGCTGGCAAGAACCTGCTGTTCTCTGTTCTTCATATATTTCAGACATGGTGTCAAATTTTCATTGTCTTCTTGGAATAAACTCTAGCCAATCATTTTTAAACCCAGTGTTTTACAACTGGCATGTGAAACCCAGTCATTCGCTTACGTATTACCCTTTAAATCTTTCTGAGAATGGGATTTGGTTAGTTGTTAAAATCTGCATTTTTTGCAGATGAAGTTTCTGCAAAACTGCAAAAATTCAACAAATCCAAACTGTAAACTAAACAGATAAATAGATGTAGATAGACCGGCCCCCGACTGGGAATTTCGACATATGTATATATATATGTATATATATGTGTATATATATATGTATATATATGTATATATATATATGTATATATATGTATATGTATATGTATATATATATATGTATATGTATATATATGTATATGTATATATATGTATATATATGTATATGTATATATATGTATAT
>NW_005187407.1:1406568-1414026 GCF_000239375.1 Pundamilia nyererei | reverse complement strand
TATATAGATATATATAGATATATAGATATATGTTTGTATAAGATGGTGTAAACAAAGAATGCTTTCAAAAATGGATGTGTTAATCATTTATTTTCATCAATCAACAAAATGCAGCGAATGAACAAAAGAAAAATCTAAATCAAATCAATATTTGGTGTGACCACCCTTTGACTTCAAAACAGCATCATTTCTTCTAGGTACACTTGCACATAGTTTTTTGAAGAAACCCGGCGGGTAGGTTGTTCCTAGTATCTTGGGGAAATAACCACAGGTCTTCTGAGGCTGTATGCTTCCTCACATCCTTCTGTCTTTTCATGTAATCCCAGACACACTTGATGATGTTGAGATCAGGGCTCTGTGGGGGCCATACCATCACTACCAGTACTTCTTGTCCTTCTTTACGCTGAAGATAGCTGTTAATGACTTTGGCTGTATGTCTGGGGTCATTGTCATTGCAGAATACATTTGGGACCAATAAACAATCATTTATATTTCTCAAAGCGTTCTTTGTTTACAGCATTTTTTCACAGTTGCTTACAACTTTTGCACAGCAACTTTTGCACAGCAGGGAACAAAGTTAGGGGAATAACTCCAGCTTTTAGTATGTTAAATCTACAATACAGTGGAAACCTGGGCAAGAAATGCTTTGAAATTAGCAGAACTGTGCAGTCTGTTATGGGCTGTTATTTCAGTTGGGTACAAGCTTATCTATGTATGCGTTTATGGAAGAAGGTTCAGTGCAGATGGTTAGCTGGGCAGTGTGATTTCTTGCTCAATCTCCTGTCCACCTAGTTTATTTATTTCCCCACTAGATACTAGTACTTTCAATCACAGCTAAAAGTTAGAAACACAAAATGATACTCTTCCTCTCTCGCTCATAGTTTTCTTTTCTCTAAAATATCCATCCTCATCCTCACTTTTACAGCAGATCTTGGAAACGTTACATAAGCAAGGGTATGGAATTAGAAGACACAAGGTGCATTGTGATTTGATCTGTAACTCAAAGAAGGTGGTACTATTTTAAGTAGAGGCCAATAGTGGAGATACTTTCTCTCGCCGTCGCTCTATCTCGGCTTGTGTGAGTCCACGTGTGTGTGTTTGTGTGTGTGCGTGTGTGTGTGTGTATCTTATTGACTTAGGTCAACATGAAAAATAAAAAAGTAGTATGCCCACCGGGCGCATCACGTTGACATGTCAGAAGTAATCCCTCTTTAATCTCTTTGTTGTTGTTGAAGATGGAATGAGGGGAAGAGGTGGAAAACTAGACATGCAAGGGGAGATGCATATCAAATAGAGAAAAAGAGGAAGACAGAGAGTAAAAAAGCACCAACAAAGGGAGACTTTATATCACCATCACATACCATTCAGCTGTCTAATCTGAGAACCTGTTGGTCTGTAACTGACTTGCCGTTATTTGGGTGATATTTGCAGGAGTGACCGGCAGATGTTTTCATCTTGCTCTATCCAGGCATTAAATGTGATTGAGCTGCAAGGGGAGCTGGCACTACTGCTTTGCCAGTCTCTCTTTTTTTCACTCTGTCTCTCTCCCATTTTGTCTCTCTAATGATCAGCATGCAGAGGGAAAGGGGGGGGGGGCAGTCCGCTTGCCTCTTGGCCCTCACTGCATCGTGTTCTGCATGGCAATGTCTCTTTGCTTTATGATGGCAGTTCATATTGGTTCTTCATGTGTGTGTTAGGCAATGAGAGAGACCGGTCTGGTATATATGTATAATATATATGTATATATATATTTTGATGCCACTGGAGTCTTTAAAAAACTCTGAACCTTCCCAGTTCATTTATCTGTGGTGCTTAATTAAAATCATGTATTTCCAGTGCTGAATACTGAAAGGTCAACCCACAGCATTTATCTAAAACTTCAGTAAATAGCTGACAGTTCTCAGTGTTATCATTGTATTCCGGCTATGTAAGCAAACATGCAAACACTTCAACCTCATGACCTTTACCAGAGAAGCACATTTGTATTCTTTGGTGATTTATTCAGCCAAATTAAGTCCTCACTGTGGTGTCACTGAATTTTAGCCACGCAGTGTGTCAGAGTGCATCCACTGGTACATCAAGCATTAGAGACGAGTCAAAGATGCTGGCTTCTTTCCCTTGTCTGTGAGCCTGGTTCATCCCGGTTCAAGCGATGTCTTGCACAGTTACCTTTCTCTGTCTCTCAGCACGATCACCATTCATAGCACTTTCAGTGCTGTTTATGTTTTTCACTTAGTCTGAGGCTACAGGTTGTTATTATAGTATATTATATTATTATCATTTTTAGTGATAGTGTAGTTGCTTACATTTGTCTAGTGAGCAAAAGATCCTCAATTCAATCCTGGACGGAGACACAAATCACATAGATGTTATGTCAGAAAAGGCATCTGGCATAAAAATCTGCCAAGTCAAATATGTGGAGCTACCCACTGTGGCGTCCCCTTCTGAATAAGGGAGCAGCCAAAAGTTGCTTTTGTTTTATTAAGTATTTGATGTCTTTTTGGTTTCAAATAATTTTTTTGCAAAAAGTGAAATATTTGTATAGTAGAAATTTTGAAACAGAAACCATTTTCATGAGGGCAACACTGCTGAGGTTCCTCGTAGCTGCCAGCAGGAATGCCATGTAAAACAATTTTTTGCACTGTTTTTCGACATGCTTGGCAGTGAGGTTGTTAGAGTCGTACCGAGGAACTTGGAACAGCTCTGCTTCGGAGGCTGCGTCTGTACCTTCTGTGATCCCAGGCTGACTCACTGATGTCGATCACACACTTCCCTGATGGCGCTGGTTTATGGGTAAGGATCTTAGCTTCTAATGTGCTGCTGACAACCAGCCCGTGTGTTGCTAAAACTGGGCCAAAGACTGTGACCACAGATATTTTAGGTCCACTGAGATTCATTTGACACGGCTTAGTTGTTCTGTACTGTAGCTTAGCATGGGTTCTTTGACTACCCACTACCATGTACTAAATGATACAGATTCACATCCTATATTGGTGAATGGCTCCTGGGATTCGTATTTAACATAGTTGCATTCTTACATCTTACACATCATGGTAGCTTCTCATGTTATTTAATACAGACAAATATCCAGAAACATAGAGCATTAATTTGTTAAAAAAAAAAAACCTGTTTCAGTCAGTTATCACAGACTTGGTAAAGATAAAGCAGGCAAGCAGAAAAAAAGGTTATAAAGTGACGAGTGAGAGAATTGACTTCGAGATTATTGGATCTTTGCAACGCTTGAACACGGGGGGCTCAGTCCTTTCATACTGTTGAGAAAGAGAAGAATTTCTGTCATTTGGATGGGACGAGTTGAAAGACCAAATGAGAGGTTTCCATTATTTACAGGGTTTAGAAATTGGGGTGGCATGTCCTGGTTTTTCCTTTCACTTTGGTGCTATTCCGGTCTTTTCCTTGGAGAAGGATTTCTAAACATCTCAGTTTGTGTGAATGGCTGTTCTTGTCTGGTTTTGTCTCCAAGTTTCACAGCTGTCAACACCGCTTCCTTTTTGAAACTGTCCTTTTCTGTTTGTGTGTGCACACATATATTTAAATCTGAATGTATGCACCAATTCAGCAGGGTGGGCGCTTGGCAGCGTGTGTTAAACGCTTCATCTCTTTTGAGTTTTATGTCTGAGTGTTGACAGATGTGCTGGTCTGTGCTATCTTTGACTTGAAAGATTTAGCGCCTCATATTTCTTAGTGCATGAACAATAGTGGGTTTTTTTTCTCCTTTTTGTTTTGTATGTGAATATGATTCACTGAGGTTCAAATTGTTTGTCTGGTTTCTGTTGTATGTATGTTTGCGGTGTGGTATTTGGGACTGTTATGTATCTTCTTGTAAAGGAAAGAGACAGACAGTGGCAGCTGCTCTGACGTCTGTACCTGGTCACTGAGGCAGAACCCTTAACCAGGCAGAGAGAGAAATTGAGAATGTGTGTGTGTGTTTCTGAAGTTGAGATGAAGTGACAGGTAACTGTGAGAAGAAGTATGATTGCTTGTCTGAGGTTGACTGCAGATGCAGGCGAGGGTAGACTGGCCTGCCCTGCTGAAGGTGCTTCATCTCACTGTATCAGTCAGAATACAGGTAGAATGGACCAGATGGGTTGGGAAGGACTAGTACAACACAGGCCCTTGTTCCCGGATGATTGTATTGTGCGTTTATGCAGTTGGCACACGCTTAATGTCATCTGAGGACAAAAACTTTTGTTGCAAGTGTCAGCTTGCTTTTTGCGTAGATTGATTTAAACCACTTCTGGCAGCACAGAATGCATGAAGAATCCACACAAAAAATATAAAAAATGTAAAGGCGTGCCTTTGTGGCTCTGTGCTCTTAATATTGTGTTCTCAATGAAATATTTTCAGAAGCTAGCTGATTTTAGAGACTGTGCAGTGACTAGAAGTTACTCACATGGTAGAAATAACTGAATAACTATTCCTTAAAGCGAATATGTAATCAGCCAACCACATCACAGAAACCCAGTGCATTTAGGCTTGTAGACATGGTTAAGATGTATTCCTGTATTTCAAACTGAACATCAGAATGAGAATGAAAGCTAATTTAAATGATGTTGAACTTGGCATGGTTGTTGGTGCCTTGCAGGCTGGTTGGTCTCAGTATTCCACAAACTTCTGACCTACTGAGATTTTTCTGCAGAAGCATCTATAAGGTTTATAAAAAACAGAAAAAAATCCAGTGAGCAGCAGTTCTCTGGATGAAAATACCTTGTTGATGTCAGGTCAGAATAGAGTAGCCATACTGCTTGTAGCTGATGAGAGCAACAGTAAATCAAATAACCACTCGTTACAACCAAGTTATGTAGAAGAACATTTCTGAATGGAAGCCATGTTTTCCATTCAGATGGAAACCAATTTTTCCATGCTAGACACCTTGAAGCAGATGGACTGCAGCAACAGTACACCTAAGAACAGTTAACTGAGGCTACATTTCACACAGGCTCACCAAAATTAGACAACAGAAGAATGGAAAAACTTTGTCTGGTCTAATGAGTCTTCATTTCTGCTGCAACATTCATATGGTAGAGCCAGAATTTGATGTAAACAACATGAAAGCATGGATTCATCCTGCCTTGCATCAATGGTTCAGGCTGCTGGTAGTGTAATGGTGTAGGCGATATTGGTAAATGGAGTGGTTTTTATATAGTGCTTTACTACTTGAGCATTCAAAGCGGTTTATACCACATTCATTCATTCACACCCATTAATATGAGCACTTTTTGTCCACACATAAGTGCTTTCTATCTAACATTCACACACACTGGTATTGTGATGAATGCATTAGAGAGCAACTTGGGGTTCAGTATCTTTCCTAAGGATACTTGGATCATCTAAATCCTTGGATCGAACCACCAACCATCCTGCTCCAGATGACCTGCTTTACCGCCTGAACTACAGTCACCCCACTGGGGATACTGGACCTCACAACACCAATTCAGCATCATTTAAACACCATCTCCTACACCTGTATTGTTCCTGACCATGTCCATACCTTTATGATTACAGTGTACCCATCTTCTGATGACTGCTTCCAACAAGTTAACTCACCATGTCATAAAGCTCAAATCATCTGCTTTCTTGAAAATAGCAATGAGTTCACTGTACTCAAATGGCCATCACAGTCATTAGATCTCAATCAAATAGGGCACCTTTGGGAAGTGGAAGAAGGGGAGATTCACATCATGGGTGTGGAGGAGACAAAGCTGCAGCAGCTGTGTGATGCTATCGTATCAATAAGATACGATAGCATCACAATCTGAGGGATGATTCCAGGACCTATATATAGTACAAGGGTCCAACCCTGTACCAACAAGGTGTCCGTAATAAAGTGTTTGTAGAGTGTATGGGAAACCTTATTATAATAAATACTAGTGGGACTGTCAGCTTTATGTGTGTGTGTTTGTGAGTGTGCAGTTGCACATTTCTGTTGCATGTACTATATGACATATATACTATATGTGGGTGTCCTTGCGTGTTATTCATCCCTTTTGTTCCTCTTACGTCCTTGTAGCTGTGTGAATATTTACAGCTGCCCTCTCCTTCCTTCCTCTCTCTTTTTCGTGGTTTTTCACGGTCTTGTTCTCCGTCTCTGCTGACACAAATGCTGTTTTAGTCTTCCAGTTATCTGCACTGTGTCTCACAGGGGTACAAGGTTCCCTGAATGTGCAGAAAATATGTTTTTGCATGTGTACAACATTTGTGTGAGTGTCTCAGGCACACTTGTGTGTGAGCATGCGAGCACGCATTAGTCGGTGTGCATATTGTCTGAGCTTGCATGCAAGTAATAGTGGTCATTTGTAAGCACACGTCCTGACCACAATCTGTGTGTTTGGCCACATATTCAGCATGGGTGTTTGTTCACGCATCTTTGTGCAAGCGTGTCTGTGTGAGTGCCAACATTATTAGTTTCTTTTTTCAAAAATATTTCCTCCACATCAAATTATGGAGTGGCAATCTAAAGACAAAGTAAACATGACATTTGGAAGTTTGTTCTGCATTGTGCACACACGCAGATACACTAACACATGTGGCCCAGTATACGCATGCGAAGAAGGACAAATTGGCGAGGGAAAATACCCCCGCAAAAAATCTTGACAGTTACATTTATAACACTTTGAAATCCAAAGAGCATTGCCTGCATCGTCCCTTTATGCTCTGTCTTTGCTTCATGCATTTGTGAATGATTCACTGAACAGTGACGCATGGAGATGATCGGTCACGAACTCTATTGTACTAGAGCTGCACAAATCTGATCACATGCATGTCTTGTAGTGTGCTTTCTGCTTACTTTCAGTTTCACACTTTCACTGGTAATTTTCACAACTCTCTCACAATGATCCTTTTCTTATTTTCGGTGAGAAGTAGTTAATTTCCACGTTGCGGAGGAAAAAAATATTTATTACACGATCCTGTCGGCGCGGCCCTTTTCAGATTTATTGATTTACTTTGAGAGCTCAAAAGAATATTTAAGAATCTTTTTTTTAGCTGTTCTTTGGACTGCTTTGCAGAAATGCAAACACAATACTTAACGTGTGACCTGTGCAACATCAAACACACAGACGCACATCAGCACACACACTCAGATGCTCACAAAATGAAAACAGTACATAAGCAGTAGTAGCTTTTACCTGATAGCGGAGGAAGAAAAACTTGTATTACTGTTGGACTCATTTCTGTTTCTCAGTGAATAACTCAGTGAGACTTCACCCCTGACTTGGCCTCTGATCCCACCTCAGTCTTTGTCTGGAGTCATATTCTCTGTGATATAATATTTCATATCTGTACCTGTGCTGTATCTATCTATCTATCTATCTATCTATCTATCTATCTATCTATCTATCTATCTATCTATCTATCTATCTATCTATCTATCTATCTATATTAGAGCTGGGCGATAGAATGATAACGATATGTATCGCGATATAACTTTTACTCGATAGA
>NW_005187407.1:1377788-1405165 GCF_000239375.1 Pundamilia nyererei | reverse complement strand
TTTCCCCATTTTACCTCCCTCCGTTGTTCTCTCCTCTCCCTCCCTGTCTCCCCCTTAGTGCTTAAAATGCTGTCAGCGATTACAGAAATAGACATTGGAACTGAGAGGTGTTAAACACTTTGCTAATCACTGTCATGGAATTGTAATGTGCTGTTTGTTTGTCTGACACACTTGGCAACACGTCACAACGCTGCCTGCGTGTGCCCATCTGGATTGTAGCGTTCACTATAGTGTTCCTTAATGCTCTGAAAAAGAAATTCCCACAAATTCAAAGGGAGACAACAGCGAGAGCAGATATTTGCACACAGTTTGTTATGTTTGGTAAATTATTTCATCTTCTTGCAGTCATGGAGGAATTTACGACTTTTGTTCTTACCCATATGGAAAAGAAATAGTGAAAACTTATAAAACACTTGCATAAGATGTGGCCTACTTCATATAGTGAATCATATAAGGCTTATATGATTTACTCATGAAGGTGGCCACTTTCTCATTACTTTCATATATTGTTTTAGTAAAGTATCCAAAACATACAAGTTTCATTTATATAATTTCTCAAGGGATCTTATATCTGTTTTCACTCTTGTATGCTTTTCATACAAGTTTCACACAAGACAGATACAAACTTTATAAGATTTATATATATCTTTTCCATATGGGTAAGGCTATCATTGTTTTTCATATGCCACAACTTACTGTGGTAGACAGTAAGTTGTGATTTAACATCGTAAATCTGAGCTGAGCTCTTTATAGGATAAAGTTTCCTAAACATGCTCCATTTGTGCTGTTAAGGTGTTGTACCTCATATCAGATTCAACAAAGCCACATGTGGACTCTTCATTGTTGGAGTAGCGCCCCCTGCCTCTACCCTAAGTGCTGCAATGCACAGAAAAACCCCTCCCCCAGTTATTTCTGAAGGGCTGCCGCTGGCTGCCTGGTGCCCTGGCTCCTGTTTTAACTGCTAGTGGGTGCATTTGCTTATGTCTTCTACCGTGTGTTCATAGCTCCCAGTTGGGTTAAACACAGAGGTCAAATTCCTACACAGAGGTGCAGAATTCTTGATTTTATATATATATTTTAAATGTTTACAGTCAAACTATGTGCATCTATGGAGATCAGCACATACTTTGCATTAACACAGATCCGGAGGCTGAAAAGCTGTCCTGTGAAATGATTTATGCAGACGCTCCATGGAGTGCAAACAACATAAGGTAATAATAAATATGCTAGACAGACAGTAACAGCTGTGTTGGTCATTCAAACAGCACTACGTGATGAGAATGTGGCGCTGATCTAACTGCATTAATGCAGCTCCCACTGTTTCTTCTTATTATGCGTGGCGTGTCTCAGAAATGTAATCTACAGCTAATTTTAAATACATATTCCATTATAGTATATAAACATATAGCTCTTGTATCTCTTATTAAATCAACACATGCTTGTCTCTTGGATGCCCCAATTTGGCATAAGTCACAGCCTCATAATGGTTTACAAATTTGTATCCTTAAGCAAGTCAAGTAAACTTCATTCTTATTTACAGTAATGAATGCCACAGGGACTTCTAGCAAGGAAGCAAGCATATTGATTGTTGTTGCGTTTTGTTTGTTTTTTTGTGCTGATTATGCAGCCACTGTAAAAGTAGCAGCATCCAGATTAAAGTGGTGGAATATTAGGTAGTGCAGGTAGCTCCTGGGAAATGTTTTGCTTTTATATGTGTAAGGATCTTTGAACCTAAGAAAAATAACATTCTACACTGCTTGCTTAAGGTTTAAATCATTACTATAGTTTCTATTTCTATTGCTGACATTCTTCAGACTAGAAGAATTGTTCACTCCAGAGCCCAGTGTATGTGATTTTAAAGAGCTGAAGTGTTGAAAAATAAATTAAAGCTGCTTTGGCGGAAATGATTTATTTTTAAAGGATTTCTACAATTTTTATATGTTTATTTATATGACACTGTTCTTTGTGTTCCGGTATTAAAAAAAGAAGCTATGTCCAGATAAAAAAAACTACTAAAAGAAAAGTCTTACTTCATTGTACACTCAAGCACTACTTCGTGCACAGTGAATCTGTTATTGAGACGGCATCATTAGAACCCGTCTGGCTGCAGAGAACCCTTTGGGCTCTCTTTTTCTCACCCTCTATGCTTTTGACTTGCTTTTCTCCTGCTCCTTTGTCTTGCTCTCTATCCTTTGCGCCTTGCATTTCCTTTACTCTATGTTCTTTAACCATCTGTTGAACCACTATCAAAGGAAAAACTCACATTTCTGTGTCCTTTTCATTAAGCCTATATTCTTTTAGTGCCTTCTTTATGTGACGTATATCTAAAGTGTATTCTCCTTGCTACCAGCTTGACGAATGCATATTACTGCCGTTTCTCAGATAGGATTTTTCATAGTTTCAACAACAATGTTCAATACAGATGTAAAAGTGATGCTACCATCAATACCATCTGAAAATTTAAAAAAAGGTGTTTCCGATGTTTTCAGTCACATTGCCACAGTTGTGTAAACTCAATCACTTAGCTGTGCTTTAATAAATATTCATGAAAGATTGGATTGTTCAGAAGAGCTCACCGAACTTTTGTGTGGTACTGCATAAGGACGCAACCATAACAACAAGTCACTTTAGGAATTTAATGTTGATTTCTTCCCCTCTAGATACTCCACAATTAGGTGTAAGTGGTACAAAGTTTAAGTGCCATGAAGGCAAAGACAATGTAATGTTACAGAGCGAGATCCCCAGTGCTTAATAACCGTGGAGTTCTAAACCTACTCTGGCATTAACATGAACACAAAAACTCTGCCCCAGGTGCTTCACGGCATGAGTTTCTGTGGCCGAGGAGCTCCAGTAGGTGCAAGGTGTATAGATAGCCCAGTACCTTTGTCCATGTAGTGTATAATAAGACAGTATTTTTGGTACTTAGATGACATCTACAGCTTTTTTCTATATTTATATACATTTTGAACATTTCATACTGATATTTTAACCCTTAAACCACAGGTGTTGAACTCCAGGCCTCAAGGGCGGGTGTCCTGCAGGTTTTAGATGTGTCCTTGATGTAACACAGCTGATTTAAATGTCTAAATTACCTCCTCAACATGTCTTGAAGTTCTCCAGAGTCCTGGTAATGAACTAATCATTTGATTCAGGTGTGCTGCCCCAGGGTGAGATCTAAAACCTGCAGGACACCGGCCCTCGAGGCCTTACCCACCCTTGCTAAAAACCCTTTGACTGATAATTGAGCTTAATAATTCACTGCACTGTAGTCACTTTTGTAGCATTGCATTGGAAAAGAAATACTGAGTAATGTTAAAAATGTTATTACAGCATTTTGCTAAAGTTTTGAGTCATCTCTCATTTCTTTTTGTATTTTTTTTTCCAGACGTTCTTGTCATTTTTTAAAAGTGGTCTTGAAAAATAGCATTTTTCTGAAGGTCTTTCAAAGATTTTCATTGGGCATTGGCTGGTTATTCACCCAGTCCTTGCATTTCAAATTTTTCAGAACAATGTCTTTTTTTTGGTTTGCTAAGCCACTTAACACGGAGCTATGAAGCATAAAAAAAGCATAAAAAACTCAACGGATGAACAAGTGTTGTGTCTATCTATGACAGAAAACTTGGCAAACAATCAATTATAAATTGTTTCTTTAGGCCGTTTGTTACTAAAGAGACAGGCTGTGTTTCTGCAGCCTGTTGCAAAATTGTATAATTTGTTGCCACTTCTTTAGCGGAACCTGTGAAAAAAGACAAAGATAACACGGTGTAACAGGTACAATCCCGAAAGGCTGTTAGATAAACTTGACATATCTGAGCATAGTGAACAATGTGTCCTTAAAAAAATTTGTGGAATCTAGACAAGTGGAAGAAAAGAGAAGAAATGGCATGCCACAGAAACATATACAATTTCTTAAGTCATGTCTTTAAGAAATGGGAAAACGCCAACAAAAACCTGACACAGGACCTGAGAGATGCATCTGGTCCTTCAGCTGATCCATCTACTGTTCAGTGATGACTCATCATAAATGGTCTCAGTGGAAGGGTGGCTGTCAAAAAGCCATTCTTAAGGAAGGGAAACAGGGAGAACAGGCTGAAGTTTGTCAAATTTAACAAGACCTGGACTGAAAACAGGTGGCAGCAGGTCTTATGGAGTGATGAATCCAAATGTCAGATTTCTGGCTGAGATTGTCATCCGTTTGTACGGAAGAGGTCAGGAGAGAAGTGCAGCGGTCAGTGTCTTCTGCTAACATTTGTAAAGCAGGGTGGAGGCTCTTTGAGGCTGAGGTTTGAGGCTGCATTTCAACCAATGGTGTTGGAAATCATTTTCAAATTAATGGAGTTATGAACACAGAAATGTATCGGTAGATTTGGCTCCACCATGGAATATTATCTGGTTACCATCTGGTTGGGATCTACTTCATTTTTCAGCATGACAATGATCCAATACACACTGTCAATGCAGTAAAATCATAGAGCCATCAATTGGTCTCCCCAAGCCCGGACATCAATAGTACTGAAACAGTGTCAGGCAACATTCAAAGAAGAGCATTGGATGTCTTCTAAGAATCCTGGAAAACTATTCCCCAAAACTCAAGAAGTAAGAAGAAAGCTTGCAACAGAGAGTTCGGGATGTGTTGAATAATAAAGGAGGTCATACCAAACATTGAATTAGAATCCTACAAACTCTGTTTTTGCCTTGTATGCTGTATTTGTATTGATGGTTTCAATAAATCGCTGCACAATTTTCACTTTTCACATTGCAAAATATAAAGAAATGAGGACTGACTCAAGACTTTTGTACAGTGCTGTAAATCTCAGTGCAACTTTTTCAGGGAAAGCACTCTAACTTTTGGAGATACAGATACTTCACTGCAACATGTATTTTTGTGAGCGTGGTTTCTCAGTAAATACACGGGTTAAATATAGAAACTAGTAAAAACAGGCTTGAATTTTGCTCCTCTTTACATTTTTGCCTGGAGTGTTCCTAGGAGGGAGCATCCACTTGACTGCAACTTCAGTTGCAGAGAAATAGTTTAGCCATCTGGGTTGTATTTGCAAGATATATGTTCTTTGAGTGCTTTAAGAACATTGCCATTAATCTTCATCATCAAAAACATGTTAACGACGCCTGGCTGCATTAAATAAGATAAATTTCTTGAGTTTCATCTCAGTTCACACCGAGCCTGCTAATGTTAGCTGACAAAGCTCTGTGGGTGAATTATGAGAAGATTTGTTCCCTCGCTCTGTCTTACAGCAGAGTGTGCACGTCTTTCAGCTCAAATGTTTATGCGATCTGATCAGTCCCTTTATCTTTGTCACCAGGGTACCATTCTGCAGCTTGACTCAGACTCTCTGTTTAATGTAGCATCCAGATGCAGGGAGGATGGTGTCTACAAACAAAGAAGTTCTTAATGGTTATGGAATAGAGAAGTCCTCTTTTGAAGCACTCTTTATAACTGTTGCATTATTTATTACTTCAGTTAGTTGAATGATAACTACACTTTTCTTTTTGATTTAACACAGTGTAGGTCAGGTTTATGTGCATTTTTATTTACTCAAATCTATATTCAACTACTGCCGTTGCACTAATTTGCATTACTTGTATTTTTTGTAATGTCTCGACCCTCCTCTGGCTCGTCCTTGTTAGGATAGTCTAAACAAAATGGGAATTTATAAATTGTGTGTGAAGAATAATCTTGTTTAAGTGTTTATTGCTTCAGGGAAAGCAGTGAACTTCAGTCAAGAACATTTAAGCTTCATGCACCACGAGTTTTGTTGCATTTAACACACTGTAATTCAATTCATAACTCCATGTTTGGATGAGTAGAATTTGAATGTCTTTATTTTGCTTAATTTCTTGACCCTTTTACACACACTGTGATGTCAGAGGATACATTATTGCTTTACCTTTGTTATTTACAGCCATTATTCACTTGACTGAAAATATCTCTTTGCGGTATTAAATAAAAAGAATTAGAACTGGGTCCTGGTAATCCTTATGCAAATGTCTTATTCAATTACACTGTGGTCCTGAGCATAAGTCTTGTAGCTAAATCTTAAAAAGTTAAGCTGAAAATCCTCTTTAGTCTGAAGGTCCCGGCTCTAATCGTCAGGATATTGTTGTTTTTGGTCCTATTAATTCCACTGATTTCCGGTGACCTCTGTGTACAGGAGAAAATACGAGTGGGCGTCCTTTTATTTATTTATTTTACTTTTTATATGTGTATGCATAGAAAAGCTTGTGGGGAAAGGTCAATCAGATTTGTGCTCCATTTCCAAATTGTCTGGTATTATTTTGAAAACTATAGTGCATGCTCTCACACATACATGGAGAATCTGGCTTACGTACACTCAAATTTAACAGAGTTCAAAGAGCTTAGAACCGGACATGCACAGTAGGACAATGGGCTGTAATTCAGGAAAGGTTTAGTGGTGAGGGGGAGCGCAAGAGTGGATTAGTATGTAACAAGGCTACAAAGACAAGAGTTTAAAGTCAATATTCAGAATTAAAGTGGAATTAACTTTAGACAGCAAAAGTTAGTGCTTATTTAGATATTCCTCGTCTCACTCTTTGTGGATGTTCACAGTTTATTGATGACACAGAGGTTTTTGTGTAGCATGTATTTCATTTGTTTTTTGTTTATCTGTGTGCATGCATGTGACAAGGCTTTAGTTGGATTAGTTTGTCATGTCAACAAATTTCTAGATTTTACATCAACAGAGAGTGATGCAGTACAACAAGACTTATTATGGTATTTTGGAAATGTTAAACCCTCCAGTACTGGCAGGAGAAAGTCAGCGTTAGAGGAAATATAATTTTCAGCTCACAATTTTATTATGAATGCATTTAAAAAAATATGATTAAACAAATCCCAGCTCGGTTAAATAATGTGATTTCTTTATCGGTGTGTCTCTGTATCAATAAATACACATATCAGATTTACAGTACACGCTGCAAGTGGTAAACCTAGGCAGTCAGCTGATAATGTGCACATACAGACACAGACACTCCACTCCTATCTCCTGCTGTCCTGTCTAGCTGTGCAGCTCAGCAGCCCAGTGGAATATGAGAACAGACAGTCTTATTTTTTCATCTCCATGTAGTTGCCGAGGGTTATGCACACTGGACAACCATCTAACCCCAGTGCATTACTGTGCAGTCAAGCCAAATCAGGCCTGTGTGCATTCTCTCATATTGTATGTGTGAGTGAGCGCTATAAGGATCATCTCGGTGCACGACATGCTGTACAGTATGCTTGGACGTGTTGGCATATTGCCATATTGTAAAAATGCCATGGTATGCAGCGTGTTTGTGTGCCTGCGTGTACTTATAGAGACTATGTCTGTGAATATACGTAGTACGCTTGGGGAAAAGAGTGTAATGTGTAATGCGTCTTAATTCTTCAAGTGGAAAAATGACAGCGCTGCTGAAATGTAACATTAAACAGGGGATGTAAGAGATTACATGAAGAGTTGAAAGGGAGCTGACATTATGCATTCCAGTGGGAAGTTTCTAAACAGTGTCCAATTATGTAGCCTGCTTATTTGAAATTATGTTTAAAAGCTCTTCTTACCATAACAGGTTTATTTGATTTACTCTTATTTGCATTCCTTCCAAACTGCCTGAGAGCTGCTGATGCCGCACTATGTATTTTAAACTTTTTATTTTTGACAATAATTAACAGTCAGTACTAGTATTGACCGCCTTCATTCCAGTTTTTGCTAATTACTTGGATACTTGGAAGTGTGTTCCTTTAGATGTAAAATATGGTTATAACACAGATTTTATTTTCTGCACTGGTCTTGATCTTAAATCAGACAATAGAGAAATGTAATTAATGGCTAGAGAGCAATAATGCATAATATGCAATACATTCTACTGCGCTTTATTAATATAAATGAACGGTTTAATGACTTTAGGGGTAGTTTTTATGTAATACCAAGCTGAAGTCAGCTGGTATGTAAGGTTTCTTTGTGTGTTTGATGGCAAAAATCCTAGAATAATGGAGAAAAAAAACGAATCAGGAAATTTTTTAAAAAGTTTTGTGAAAGCTGTTAATTTACAGATGCAGATACCTGTGGTCTGTTGGTGATTTACTCAGTCAACAATCAAGTAGTCAGTACATCCGTTGTGGAGAATGAGGAAGATGTAGTGCCTGTTAGCCGAAATAAGTACATGGTATGCACTTTATTCCAGGGAGGAGCAGCGTGTTTTTGCTGTGGCCTAAAGACATGTGGTTGGATGTTTCTGGTTTATGTGCATGCTTTTTAGGTTATTATGCAATGGATAGTGACTGTAGTCTGAGGGGAATGCCTTTGGCAGAGTGAGACAGGAATGGTAGCGTGCATGCTCTTTTAGCACCACTATCTCACATCAGTTGAGAGTTCATGCCAACTGCCTTAGGTTGAAATCCTCGATGATTTTGTGTCAGTGTTGGGTTAGTAATTTAACTTCAAAGGTGTGATTTCTACTACATTTAGAAGGTGATTTGACATTTCTGAAAGGAAAACAATCTCTTTCCTTTTCTTCATCCTGTCAGATAGCGATAGTGACCTGTAAGCACGGCCATAAGGTTATGACATGAAACGAGGTTGTCATACTAGCGAGTCGGAAACATCTAGCAATAACCTACATTTGGGCAAGTTCTGATTTTCAGGTACATCAATCTGCTAATGTCACCTGTGTGAACTGGAGGTTAAATGCTTAATTAATGCATTAATTATGAATTTATTTGGCACAAAAGCTCTATTTGATTCAGCAAAAAAAAAAACAACCCAAAAAACTTCCTCCATCATCCAGTTTACTACTTGTGAATTGTGACTTAAGTGAAGAAGTATAGTGGCACATTATCGATGCCATAACATCCAGACTACCAGTACCAGTAGATTACATGACTCATGCCCAGTTTGATACCCTGGGATTATCCCACGTACTGAAACAGAAGCTCAATAATCAGAAAGTCATTTTAAATACATGACATGGTATTTTAAAATGTTTTGTTCTTAGTAACTTTGAGCGGTATATCGTTAGTAACATTACAGTAGCTTTAGTAACATTTTAGAACATTGCTGATTTTAATATTATTTTACAATACCAGCTCTCTCAAACTAACACGTAACATGTATTGCAGGATAACAATGCCAAGAGCTGCCATACAGGACTCATACTATCTTTGTTATGAGTAAGTTTTCTTTCTTCTTCGGCATGTAAAGATATACAAGAGCACTTGCAGGTATATGCTGGTCCACGAGTTGTGGAAGAACAGAAGCTTTGATACATATTCTGTCTAACGTACCCACCGTACTTAAAAAATGCAGAAATAAAAAAAAATACTGTTGCTTTTTCAGAATTTTGCTATCAGAAAGCACTTTACAGTGATCTTTAGACATCACATGAATTTGATGATAGAAAGTTTCTTTGCAGAAAACCAGGGGAAGGATTAACCAGACTGAACTATCTGGTAAAGCATGAAGGAGAGAATTTCAAAACCTGGTGCTGTACTCACATTCGTGTATTTATTGATCATATCTCAAAAGCCTGAAGTGAATGGAGGAGTTTGGTTGAAGGCTTTAAAGCATTAAGCAAAAAAAAAAAATTGAAGTAACAAAAGTGTATCTGTCTCATGGGCTCATGGTCCAAAGAATACTAGTGGCCTGTTGAAAGAATATTTTGTACAGAGGAACTCAAAGCATTAGATCGGCTCTGACCAAAATCAAAAATGCACCTTTGCATTTGAGTTGTCTCAACTCGTCCATCAAAGAACACCAACTTGACTTTCTGTTTCTCAGTCAGCTTCACTCCTTCGTTAAAATGGACCACTGAGCACAAGACATATGAAAGAATGAATAAATTAATTATTGAATGAAGCTTAGCATATTTTCTCCTGCCACTGCCTGAATCTACGCCCTTCTTATAGAGGGCTTGATTTATTTTTAAATTTATGGCCGCTAGAACCACTAGAGTGTACAAAACACCAAATCCCATTTAAAATGTATTGCATTTATCTAAAATTCTAAGTTGAAATGGACTGTTACAACTGTTACTCAATGGATGACACATTGTACCCTTAAAAGCTGTTCAGTAACCATAACCAGAAGCAGTATAACACTGCCAGTGACAGAAATTTCATGAGGCCGGACCTTCCCTTCATCTGTCTCGGCAGGACATTAATGGAACCTGATGAGGTGTTGTCAGCTACCTACTTTGCCAAAATACAAGCTGCTGGCGCTTGTCTTGGCATCAGTTGTGATAGGCATGGAAAAAGCCAGCTTGATCTGCCTTATTTTACCACTCATGAGAAATGGTACAGGCGATGTGGGACTGATTCATTATTTTACAATCAAACTTTCTGCTTTTAAATGTCAGACTTTTATTTACAGACACCTGTGCAACAATAGCCTTGATGAGAGTGACAACACTAACATACCTATCCTTTTATTAGGCATAAAGCTATAAAGAATACATCACATTGTGCTCCACAATGAAATATTTAGTTTCATCTCCTCTATGAGCTTCCAAAGAAAAGAAATAGCGAAATGCAGTTTACTTTATTTTGTAACCACTGCAGCCTTTTTACACTTTTGTATTTACTAATTAGTTTTTTTTTTTTTTTTTTATATATTTTTTAAGTGTTTATTTATTTTCACAGTTTTCTGATTTCAGTTGTTTTACGTGTTATTGCATGGAGAAAACATGCAGGAGGCAAGATTTTGGATACTTAGTACAGGTATTACATCAAAAACACAAAACGTTTTCAAAGCAGTTGACTCACACTCTTGTAGCCATCCAAACTCTCAATTAACATCTTCATCAAATCCACATCAGCCTAGCTGTGATACCAAATTTAGCCAAATTGCAAGGTCACAAAATCATTTCAGTTTGTTTTCTTTCTTTTTTTTACGGTCTTGTCTTTATTTTTATTTTAGTTGACTGAAACGTTTTTCTCACTTCTGGTTTCAGTTTTTCTAAATAAAAAAAAAAGATAGAAAAATGTGCTTTTATATTTCCTCTTGGTCCACACAAGGTCTCTGTATAAAATAGGAAATAAACAGAAAGACAAGCAGTGTGGCTGTTTTCAATAGCTCCTGTTCTTTGTTATGTCTTCAGGTCTGACAGCACTTTGATGGGGTCAACCTGTGGCACTAGAGAACATGCCTGTCTGTCTCTTTGTAACATTTCTCTAGCTACGCATCTGTTTCCTCCTCCCTGATATTGTGATGAAACACGTCTTTGTTGTTAGTACTCACTCATACAGACTAAATAAATTACACACGGTGATGCACAGTGCATTGTGTCATGGTTTACACAGTAGAACAGGAAGCTCGTCATCTCTTTGCATTAGCTTGATCAAAAGAACTACATTGAAATATTTGGCAGAAGGAAAGCAAACTGAGATTGTTCTTCAAATCCGAGGCCAAATTTTATTGGCAAGCATCGCATTCATCTTGTGAGCAGGACCCTCAGGGGTCTTGGAACTGTGGGAATCCACAGGTTGTGGTAATCTTTGTTTTTGTTCAATTTCATCTCAAATGTGTACAAAAACATTTCAACCAAAAGTGATAGGCTTAAAAAGGATATATTGAGAAGATATAATTCAATTTCTTTACTTACCTACCTGCTGTGAAAACACTTGTTTTGCATTACAGCAATCTATAATGGAGAAAACTGTCTGGTGGTAGTGTAGATCCACCACACCTTCCCTCCTGGGAAATCTGACTCTCCAATCCATCTTTCTTTAAGCAGGTTGGTTAGTCTTTGAGTGGGATCGAGGTATTTATGCGTCGCTTGACAGAACAATGGAAATAGCACAAGATATGACTGCTCATTGCACCATTTACTTTTGAAATGGTTTAAGCAGGCGGGAACAGAAGCTACAAAGCCAGGTAATCCTTGACACCCAAACCGCACTCTGCATTGCATCAAGGTTAGTGGCATACTGCTCGGCTTCATTCATCATTTACTCCAGACAGAACAGTGTTTACAGAAAATAGCCAAAGTGGAAGAAAAGCACAGGCACAAATTAGCCATATGGGTAAGATTTAAATGTCACTTTAACTGCAGAATCTCCTGTCTCTGTGCTCTAAATTATCAAAAGATTATCACCAGTTTCCAAGTGTTTTTCTGATTTTTAACAATATTGTTGAGACAGGTATCAAGAATGAAATTTCTTTTTCTTGTAATAATGTAGCACACTGCATGAAATGGCATTTTACAGCCACATGCAACACACTGCACACGCGCACGATTATGAGAGAGCCAATACAAATGTTAAAATATTAATCTCAGTGGTGCAGTGGAACAGTCTTATGACAGTTCGCTTCTTACAGCCATGCGGTCTTTTTTGTCCTCATGAAGAAATCAGATATAATTTACCAGCTCTCTCAGTTCTTATTTAGGCCTTTCTGAGATAAGGCAGATACTCATAAGACATTTGGGAAGTTTGTTCTTCAAATAAAGAGAGACTTTAACAGTCTTGGCTTTCATTTAAAAACTTTTCTTATTTAATTTTTCATTAGAAACTTTTCTTATGTACTTCATACCATAATACCCAAATGGCAACTTGCACACAATGTTCATGGTGATATTAATAAATAAAGCAATGAAACTCTTGGAGTTGAACAAATAAAACCATAGCTGGAAAAGGGAGCAAGACTGTAAAAGGGAAGCAAGAATGAAATATTGGGATGTCGTGAACACTGGACATAGAATGCAGATAAGATGAGCAGATCAGCTGTCATACTTGTTTACCATGAAAACAAAATGTAACTAGGTGGAGAATTTCACCTAAGAGTGTGCTCACTTAACCTTTTTTACCCTTGTTAAATTAAGTCAAACATGGTTTCAAGATTCAAATCTAATGAAGTCTTTGTTTTGTCAAACCGCCCTTGCCCCCCTTTAAAAGTTCAGTCACTGATGGAGTCTGTCTGGCCACGGGATAAAGGAATCACAGCTGTACCATCTTGGACCACAGCTGGCAGCAGTAGTTCATTTTCTGTTCTGAGGTTCCACTGTGAACTCGCAGGTTACTCCAGCCAGAACAAGCAGTAAGAAGAGAGTGGGTTCATGGGCTGTAGAGCAGAACAAAGACTTCTATTGCTAACTGCAATCTAAGACAGTGGAAGCGCCCAACCATGGGAGGAGAGTCTTGCCGAAGAGGCCATAGATATAAATCAGCAGCTGATTCTCTGTTTATCTGTCATAATGTGTGTCTGTTTGTTTTTGCACAGGAGAACTGGATGCTTCTCCTTTTTTATACACAATTTCCTCATAGTCACTTCACTGCAGATCCCCTGCTGAACAAGCAATAGCAAGAAAACACCTAACCCACACTACTGTCGCTGTTCAATGATCATATTGGTAAACAGAAAACAAAAATAAAATTGCATTTTCACTTTCATCCCAGGCAAAACTGTAATTATGCCATGTTGTTTCATGTATTTTCTTTTCTATCCCTCTCAGAATTGACATTTTTCCGAGCAGATGCTCCAGATATTTTTGGAATCCGGATATCTCAAGAAGACTAAGAGTGCTTAAAATGATGAGAGGGGTAAAGAAGAAAAAGATGCGAAAAGACTGCCAAAAGTAAAATCTGCAGGATAAAGGTTTCAGAAATAGGTTAAAGCAGTAATTCAGTAGATTGAGATTGGAAGATTGGGAGTTAAATAAATAGGAGTGAGAGTAATCATGAACTGCAATGCAGGCTCTCTCTTTATAATTTGCTCCTTTCATTCTAACAGTATGTCATTTCTTAAACAAACAAATGTGATTTTATGTCAAGTCAAAGAAGTTTAAATTGGCATCAGAAAGAACTGGAGTGATGCTGGGGCTATCAGGTTCAACATTAGTAAAGAAATGAGTTAATGGCCACCCTGCCCTTCCAAACTTCCACAGTCTGACAGCTTTCAAATAATACATTATAAGATGGTGCTTGAAGATTGCTAATTGAAATGCAACTTCTGTGGTAAACATTTACATAAATTAGACATAAGAAACATTAATGTGTAATTAAACTCAACATTTTTAACGTTTATGAAAAGGTTATTAGCATCTATCTATCTGTCTATCTGTCTGTCTATCTATCTAGCTATCTAGCTATCTATCCATCTATGAATAGATTTAATTTGAGTATTTCTGCCTTTGATGATTGGCTTTCTGTTCGTCAGACTTGTTTTGATTCAGTTATAACAGCTTGTGGAGTATCTTTTTCCTTTCTTTCTCTTCCCTTATTTTATTGACCGCTGGAGTAAACAGTTTGAGGCCACAGAGAGTGTTAAATGAGAATATCATCCAAACCCAGGCTTCAGGTGCTACCTGGTAATTTAATCTGTCACGGTTTGCTTGAACGTGAACTTTTTAGAAAACCGTTTGCCAGTTGTAGAAGTGTTTAGATGTTGCCCTTTGACTGAACCTGTGGTTTCCAAATGGAATGGTTTTAATCTAAAGTGATCACAGCGGGATGTAAAAAGACAGAAAGATGAAGTAAATAGTAAGAGAAAGGGCATGCGAGGGTGAGAGCACAAACAGGAGATAGAGCAGAAGAACTGAGTGAGGGGAAAAGAGAAAGAATGAATTTATAATTCAGAGTGAAATTGAAAATGACAAAGAAAAGTTAAAAAGATATTGAGAACAAGGGCAATTAGAATGAATAAGTCATTAACAAATTAATATTAAAACAGATGGATTCATATTAGAATTATAGAATATGTGCACACATTGGGGTCAAACGTTTTCAGAGCACCTTGGTGATGTGATATGTGGTTAGGTTGCATTCACTGTGGTAATGTCCTGGACATTTTGTTCCCAGTTTGGCTGCTACATGCCATCTCCTCTTCCTCTTTTCCACTATTCTCTATCTTACTCTATTTTCTCTGGTTGTTACAGAAATACACAGAGTATAAGGATCAGTGAAGGATACTCTTTACGACACCCTATGTTAATAGACAATCCTTACTCTGCCTTCATGCCTAAGGTTAGGGAGTTTGCATATGTTTGCCCTGCAGGTTTTTCATCTCCAATCATTTGCAGATGAGAGCCAGAATCTGCTTAATTCACTCTTTCCCATCAGAGCATTACACATTTATTTA
This sequence comes from Pundamilia nyererei, assembly GCF_000239375.1. Classification (NCBI taxonomy): domain Eukaryota; kingdom Metazoa; phylum Chordata; class Actinopteri; order Cichliformes; family Cichlidae; genus Pundamilia; species Pundamilia nyererei. Next base: position 1,390,082 of record NW_005187407.1, on the reverse strand, counting down.
AACAGGACTAAGGGGTTTAGGAAAAGCAACTCTTTCTTGCCTTTGCCTTGTCAGTGGCTGTCACACTGGACGGTAGAGATCGTTATGATTCCAGTTTCAATAGCTACCTCATGAGCCATGTTTCAGGGTATTTCTGTGAAGAACATCTGTCAGGCTGCTAGTTGGTCACACATTTAGAGGAGTTTACAGTCTCAATGTGAATGTCTCCACACACTTAGTGTTGGGGCTGGGGCTGAGGTGTTGACCTGCCGGGCTTGATGTGTTTTGGGATATATACAGTCGGGGTGATTGGGGTATAGCTCCTATAGTGAAATATCGAGCAAGGTTTGAAAGTAAGTGCTTGGTTACTAGCGTAAACCTGGTTCTCTGAAAATTAAGTGAAGTATTGCACTGCCTTACTTCCATGGGCACATGGAAGAAATAGTTGGAGAAAGCCTGGTGGCCATTATGATACGCCCGTCTAAAAAAATAATATATTTTTTAGACAGGCATGGTGACAGTCAAGCTTCTGTGATTGGTGCTTTACCCTGGTAACCAAATAGTTTGTAAGTCAACAAAAGACTGGGAGACTGAGTTATTTTTGTCTTCCTTTTATTGCTATAGAAAAGCTGCAAGTTAACCAGCCAGAGTATTAGCATGACCTTTACTGCTTTGCTTAGATTTTAATAAAAGCATGAAAACACATAAAAGGTGGTAGTGTATATAATCAGTCTGCTTAACGGACAAAAAAAGGTACCTGTCTGAGAAACCTTTAAACTCTTTGAATATAAAGAACATTTTCCAGAGTATAGTAGCTGTAGAGCAGCTACATCATAGAAATAGCTCAGTCAATAACTTAAAGACAGCTCATATTCAGAGTGACTCAGTCAGCCATATTAAATAAACTGAAGTGGATCGAATCGCTGTCGGTGCTGTAATCAAAATCAGTGCATTCACTGCAACTTTAGGTCTATTATTTAATGGGATTCACACCAAATAAGTAGGTTTTGTGTCAATAACAGACTGATTTTAAAAGGTCTTCATAGACAGAAATGTACGATAAACACAATATGTTTGATCTAGTAAATAAAAAATTAAACAAACTAAGCAAGAAAAACACAGAACAACTTCCTCAAAAAATAAATGAAATAAATGCCACGGGCTGCTGCTTTAATCTCATCACTTAGATAAGTGGCATGTGTTTCCGTTGGTTACTAGTACCACACTTTTAGTGTCATAATCAAAAACTGAGGTTTATGTTGATCCAATGCAATTTCTCTCTCATTGATCTGTCGTTTCACTGCTAATGACTTGTTATTCGCAAAATTCAGATGGATACCATGGTCGCAAAATGAGCTGTGGCAGAGCTGAAAAAATCTGAAAAGGCTCACCCATAATCAGCTCATCAGTTAAATAAACTGTAATGAGGGCTAACAGTATTGAAAATGTCTCTTGCAGAATGGCGACAAAAAGGAGAGACGGTGGTATGATGTAAAGGAAATTCAAAAACTGGCACCATGTAGAAGAAAGTTGAAGAAACACAACAAAATAAAAAAACATTTTTACGCAGTGGTTGCTTGACCACATATAATGAATGAAGCAAAGGAGAAACATTACTGGCATGGCTCTGTCTGATTACCCCTGTTTATGAATGAAATCTAATAGACCTTAATGGACAATATTAACTTGAAATATTGATGCTTTTGATAAACAGGAATATTTCCTTGATCTCGTGCAAGCTTATTAATATTAGGTATCTACTACATAGATCATGGCCCATTAGTTCATTTAGCTAAAAGCTGATTAAACATGCACATCCTTGCAGATGGAAAAGGGAATGTTAGCTTTTTACATCACTTTATGTTTCATGAGCTACTCTTCAAAATTCTGATGGCTGTGATTTAAAACTATTACTTTATTAAACTAGAGAAACATACCTCGCTAAACTAAAAATCAGTACACACTGCAAAAACCATACAAGCCAAATAGTGTAGTTTTATTACCTGTTATTATCATTATTCTTTTTAACTGTGAATAAATTACAGACAGTTGAAAACAGGTAACATGATAATAAGAGCAGTGTAATCAGGGAAAGTAACAATCAGGAAAGACAGGCTTTTATAAATGGACTAAATTTGCCTGACCACTGTCACTGCTTCATTCACACTCGTGTATGAAATAAAATGTTCATTGTGTATCATTCAGGAGAGCAGCCGAGTCAGACCGTCTAGCTTAGGAAGACAATACACGTTAGGTGACACATTGCATAATGGTCAGATTCTGATCAGCCTTTATTGAGCCATTAAAAATGGTGACTCAGTTATGATATCTCATTTTGTGCTTCATATTTATTAATCAGTGTAACAGGATGACTTATTACATTTAATGACTCTATTTTGAATGTGGTGGTGCTCCACAGATGGCTTCAGATTTGTATAGAAATTGTTTGCGATTGTTTTATGTGTTACTTCTTGTCATCAAATCTTATCATGAATGTCAAAATATGTTTCCAATAATAGTGTCTCAAACTTTGGGTGGCTGTGGCTCAGGAGGTCCTTGACTCCTCTAGTCTGCATGTCAAAGTATCCTTTGGCTACATGCTACCCCTAAGTTGCCCTGATGCATCCATTGCAGTGTGCGTGTGTGCATGAATGTTAGACAGGCATAGAAAAAAAGTGCTTCTTCGTATGTGTGTGCGTGTGTAATTGGTTGAATTAGGCTTGTAGTAAAAAAATGCTTTGAGTATTCATTTAGAGTAGAAAAGCTCTATGTAAGTACAAGTTCATTAGCTGTACTACCTGCTAGAATCAGCTCTCTTACTCTTGCAAGCTGGCATTTCTGGATATTTAGAATCAACTGAACATACCCGGCAGCAATGTTTGACCTTTTCCCCTGCTACAATTTTTTGACAGCTTAGCCTGCTTAGTTTAGCTCAAATATTCTACTAGTTTGTGCTGTTTCTCACCCTTTTGCTCTTTTGTTGTTTGTATAGGCTATGTGTGTGTGTATATAGTATCAGTGGGTATGCAGAGTAAATTTGGCTTTTCTGCATGTAAGATGGTTCATGTAAGGAATTGTCAAACAACTTTAAGCAAACATTTCCATGTGGCTCTCCAAGGGAAACCTATGGTTTTTTTGTTTGAATATACAGTATATTTTGTATATATTAGAATATATAGTGTACTCAGTTTATACACATCTTTAAGGCATTTTTTTTGCTTAGATTTTTATGTATTAGAAGGTACCACCAGGCAGGTGTGTTATTGATCTCCGGTACACTGTACAGCATGACAGGGATAGACTACATTAGGGCAGAACAAGGGAGCCTTGCAAAAGGTCTCTTGATCATGATAAAAGAACCTGTAAATGTACGTACTTTTGAAAGCCCACACACTATTACTACCTCACAGTTTTCCACATTGCTTTCTAAGTTTCTCTGTGGATGCCATAAACTATTTGCAGCATATATTAAGTTTGTGATCTCGTCCAGTTAAATATTAAAAAAAGAGCGCAGCATTCTAACATAGTATATTGCTAATTCTATCTAAATTGGTCACTTTTCATTAAAAATACTTGATAGGTTTTATCTAACTGTATTAACAGGAAATAGTAGTGTCTGCCCTGCTTGATTTTTTGCCCGTTTTTTTTTTTTTTGCATGCAAATGCAGTGCATATCTCCCGTGTTCTTAATCTGAATTTCTCTTTGCTGTTTTCTTTCTCTTGCATGCTGCCGTTGGCAGCTCACCAACTAGCTGCTGTAATTTTCTACTCATTCTTTGTACAGGATGACATTCCTCCTCAAGATTCCATTCTGTCTGTTCTGTTTATCCGTGTGTGAGCAAAAACATGTCTTGGTTCAGAATGGACTGATTAATATTGATGGTGGAGAATATTTTTAAACTTGAGGTACTTTTCTCCGTCTAGATAGTGTTTCTGCTTGTTTTTGGCATATATGTATATGCATATGTGCAGCATGTGAATTCGTGTGGAACGGCATTTTCTTGTTATATAGTATCAACCCTGATCTGGTTGCATATTCAACATGTCAGTGTTTCTTTGTTTCCTAAAGCCAAATTCAGCAGCTCTGTCACATTGAAGCACCTGTTTCTTTTCTTTTCCTGTATTTATTTTTTATTAATTTATACTCCTTCCTCTGTTAGTCTCTTTTGTTTACTTTCCAAATAATTTCAAGTGCACAATTCTCAAAGTCAAGGTTGCCAGCTTGGGGCAAGCACCAATGAAAAGCAACATCAAAATCACCTTGTACTTTTCCCCTAGTTTGGAAAAAAGGGAAATACTTTGACAGGAAAAACTACAAAGCATTAGAGAACAAAGTTAATCACTGTGGGAGAATGCCAGGGGCTGATAAATGGAGAGACAGAATTGTAAGCACAACATCAGCTATTTGTTTTCTTTGTTGTGCCTTATTTTCTGCCTTCATCCTCACTGCTCTCTTTCTCCCCGCCTTATATCCCTGCTTTCTTTGTCATATCTCTCGTCACCCTCCTCTTCAATCTCCACTGCCTTTGTATACAGTCTCTTTTTCATACTTTCTATCTCTATGCCTTTCTCTCTCTTTCACCCTCTCTGCTTTCGCAGTAAAATTCTATTTGTAAGGTGTCAGAGGTCCACGGAGGCTGGGTGTGAGCTGAGAGAATGTGTCATAACAAACAACACAAAACAGAAAAGATTGATTTAACGTTTATCGCAACGGTGCAGTGGTGGTTGAGAAAATTGGTGTAGGACTCCAGAGCTGGGTGTGCTGCACAATGAGAGGGATTTATATTCTTGTGAGCATATATTGTAAATCCAACACACTGATACGAGTTGTTTTCATAAACACTTTCCATCTGCTAAACAGCAACTGAGAGTTATTGTCCTTTTCAATATTCTCTTGCTGTGACACGAGCACGAATCCTATTTAGAGGTGAACATTTGTTTGTTCACGTTTGGGTAAGTATTGGTAAGAAGAGGTTTATGCTGCCGCTCTTTGTTGTGTGCAGAAATTAAGCGGTATGTTTGATCACTTCAACTGTGTGTGCATCTTGGTTAGTGTAGGCCCGTATGGGGATGGAGTGTTTTACACAGTCGTCAGCATCCATAGAGAATTGTAGTGACAGCAGATAATTCTTTTAGAAGAGTCCACTTAAAATGAAGCGCAGGGGAATGAACTAAATATAGTCATCCAATAAACACCACATCATACTTGAACACACACAAAAGACTAGCTGGGCTGGCTTGATCCTGCATCATATCCCATCAATATTCTACAGTCTGTCACTTCTCCACATTTTTCAATTTGTCATGCGGGAATGTGCGCTGTAGCTGCCGTCGATTATAGCGATGTTTGCAAAAGTGCTTTGTTTTACTTTTAAGTGTGGCCTTTTCAGGAATGTGTTCTGTTAATAGAACTCAAGGGACTTTGGTATATCAAGATGGTTATGCCTGCTATCAGTGTGCGGTCAAATAGGTACTGTAATTACATGTAATCTGGTTTTGATAAATCTCTTGTCATCTACATTCACGAGAATTCACATTAAACAGAAATTCACATTGATGCATTGATTTAACTGCAACCAGATTACAACCAGTTGAGCAACCAGCCAAGTCAAGTCCTCCTGTCATTCCAAACATCAAAGCTACCAGTTTTATATTCGAATGCATGTGCATCAGAGAAGGAAATTCAGGTTAGGGCAGGGTAATATGGCCAAAAATATTTATCACGATATATATTTGAAAATTTGCGATAACGATATAACTGACGATATAATTGACGTGAGACAAAATACTTTACAACTCCAAAAAAAAAAACAACAACATCAATGTATTTTTACTAAAACAAGCAGTTGTTTTGTATGTGCATTAAAGCTATATAAAAATTTAACAGTGCAAATGAAAATTCCTTGCTGACAGTTTAACCAGAAGGCATTTCCAGTGGAAATTGGCTGACATATCCTCAGCATAACCACGTATAATATCTACAAAATTAAAAAGAGGTTATACACACACACGATATGGTAATATTATGTTGAAGCACAGTACGTATCACTCCACGAATCTCCTGACTACGGTAGCCGTAATGCTCCGACAATCCATAAAGTGGTGTAGCTTCGTAGCTTAGCAAAGTCATAGTAAAACATTTTATGACAGATTTTCGAGCGCCCTGTACCACATAAAATCGGTTCGAGGTCAGTCAGCACAACCGGAATTCATGTATAAGAATTATAAGGGAAACTGTCGATTTTTCAGAAAATCAAAGGATTTTAAGAGTGACTTATTTTCCGAAAAACACGGTAATAATGCTTGCATGCTCTACCAAAAATTGTGCTTTGGTGTGTATCTGACGGAACAAAAGCCAAAACAATTCCACACCACTGAAGTTGCAGCATTTTTACAAACCAATTCTGGTTCATCTGTTTCATTCAACAATCCACTTTCGCCCTTCTCATTCTCCGTCACCGCCATGCTTCTTCTGCCATGTGCATATAAAAACAAAGGCACTGCGCATGCGCGTTTTACCCAAATTCTATCGCGATATTTCATTTTCTTATCATTGCCTAACATTATACTGGTATTACTGTGAACGGTATGATATGGCCCAGCCCTAATTCAGGTGATCCACAATCACATGGAAACTGCTGATTGACTGGTTTGAAGAAGTTAGTGGGGTTGTCTGGGTTCAATGACTGGATGGACAGCAGATTCTTAGCCTTTATCTGACAGCCATCTCATGCTCTTCTTGCTTTCTCTGCACCCAACAAAGTGCCAGCAGTTAGTTTGCTACCAACGCTGTGATCTGCTGAGTGTTTGTTTTAGAAGCCTGATTAGAAGCTAGGAGTTGAATCTTGAATATATTCTAATATCTGTGTGGTTTGCTGAGAGACTTGTGTAAATACTTTTTGTAAACTGTGAATTATGAATACTTAAACAATATACATCTTGAGCACTGTGTAGCAGTTTAGTATGAATGAGAAGACCTTTTTTCCTTACAGTCCTTTTCCTCATGTTTATTTGTTACGAGTATAGGTTGGAAAACTGTCTTTTGTTTGCCTTTTACTTTTCTTAGGGAAACCTATGTTTGTTGCTTTGGCATTGCTCACCTCAGAAGTGAATAAACTGCTGTTTGGCATCTTGAATTGATGCTGCAGGCCTTTTTTTGGGAGTGGTAGGAGTGAGGGAGTCACACCTCATGTTATGTCTGGGTTACCCCTACGCCGGGCATGTAACAGCAAACATTTGAAATGAGTGCAGATAACAAGCTGGATGTTCCCTCTCCTCTTTAGTCCAGAGGGGGTGTGTGTGTGTGTGTGTGTGTGTGTGTGTGTGTGTGTGTGTGTGTGTGTATTTTCCAAAAAGAATTTCAAATTTTAATTCGTCTGACCACAGAACATCTCTCCACTTTGCCTCAGTCCATTTTAAATGAGCTTTTCCCAGAGAAGGTGGCAGTGTTTCTAGATCATGTTCACATATGGCTTCTTCTTTACACGATAGAGCTTTAACCTGAATTTGTGGATGGCACGGTGGACTGTGCTTCAGATTTCATGCAGTATTTCCATCATACAAAACTTTCCTGTCTTTAATCCAGCAATGCCTGAGAGCCCGGAGATCTTATGCATCCAACATATTTTAGGCCTTGTCCCTTGCAGACAGAGATTTCTGCAGATCCTCAGAATCTTTTGATGATATTTTGTTATGTAGATGATGAGATATTTAAAGTCTTTGCAATTTTTTGTTGGGCACCATTATTCTGAAATAGTTCCACAAGTTTAACTCTGAACTTTTTTAGATGCTCTTTTTATACCCAGTCAAGCTGCTGACCTGTTGCCAATTAACCTAATTAGTTGCAAAATGTTCCTTCAGTTGATTCTTTTTTAGTAACACTTTTTCAACTTTTTGTTGCCCCCTGTGCCAGCTTGTTTGAAACATGTTGCTGCCATCCACATATTTCAAACAATTGTTAACACTGTAAACCCCAAACTAATTACCAGGAAGTTCTAATATTTGGAAACTGTAGTGTTTGTCGAACCCTTTTTTAAAAAAATGAATAATTATACATTTGCATATACTGCCTTTAATTTGTATCATTTTGTATTATCCGTAAATGTGCTGTGGAATCTTTTCAGGTGTTTCAGGAAAAAGATCATGCTGATACCGTAAAGCTTAAAAAACTCATGTCAAATATGGCATAGTTCCCATTAAAGGGTTTAAAATGATAACATTTGTGAATAAAATGTGACTTTATGAGATTTGCAAAGTGTTGCATTCTGTTTTTGTGTATCAATTTACACAATGACCCAACTTTTTCGGAATTGCGGTTGTAGTATGCACACTAATGAAAAGAAACTGCTCTCCTACAGTTCTGAATTGCTCGCAGCAGCAATTGTGGCAACATCCATAATATGATTTGAGAGCTTGTGCCTTAGAATGCAGCTCATCATTCAGTGGCCAGTATCGCGGCAATCTAAGAATTGGTAGCGACATATTCAGGTCACAGTTGTTAGCTGTGAATAAAGAATTGAGTTCTTTTCCAGGTAGTCGTCAGTGGGAATGGGGTGTTTGTCTAAGGGGAAATGTGAGTTTGAACAAATTAATGTGCACGGAAAGAAAAGGACTGTCACTCCCACCAGGGATGGTTTTGATTCCATCAATCTGTGACAGCACTGTTATTAGGAAGTTTTGTCTCTAGATAGTTATTAAGAAGTTTTCGTCTCGAGCCATCCATCCACGATCTGTCCTTGAACAGCACATTAGCTGACAAGTTCAGGTCTATCAAAGAGTGTCATTCATTTGTGCTCACCCGGGAAAATCTGGAGCACGTTTCATAGTGTATACTGTTGCCGACGTGTTCTTTTCCTTTAACCCAGCTTTTCCATGTCGTATGTGTGGCTCGATTTTTTTTAAAATTGGATTCCTTTGTTTTCTTTTCTTTATCCAGTTCCTTTATTGCTGTCTTTGAATGACAGCCTGTCCATCATTTATAACAGTTGAAGCGTGCGGCATTGATTTTCAAGTTGACAGGCTAACTGTCAGAGTTCATGTTCCACAGGTTTCAAGCTCGACTTTGATGGAATTGGAGATTTATGTGCACACATACGCTCAAGCATACAGCGCATTTGCCTACAATATTTAGTCACAAGAGAACTATAGCTACGTAATTGGTAAGCATGTAACTATAGCATGCCTCATTCACCCAAGCACTTTTTTTCTATGCTTAAGTGCTTTCTATCTAACATTCTCACACACTCATACATGCATTGGAGAGCGACTTGCCCAAGGATATTTGGCATGCAGACTGGAGCAGCCAGGGATCGAACCACCAACCTTCCAATTAGTAGATGACCTGTGCCCCCTGAGCTTCATCCACCCACAAGACATAGCGACATGATAACATGAAAGTAAGTAAAGTAAAATTTTATTCATATAGCATCTTTCAAGATAAAATCACAAAGTGCTTTACAAAGGTAGAAAACAGACATTAAAATCTAAAACAAAACAAAATCAACCAAAAGAAAGTTTAAACTGATACGTTTTTAACTGCTTTTTAAAAGACATGACTGAGTCCACAGATCTCAAACTCAAAGGGAGTGAGTTCCAGAGTCTGGGAGCCACTGATACAAACGCTCTGTCACCTTTTGTTTTTAACCTTGTATGCTGGACAACCAGCAACCCCTGGCCACAAGACCTCAGGGAGCTGCTGGGGTGATAAGGAAGAAGAAGATCACTTATGTAAGTTGGAGCTACACCGTGCAGGGCCCTATAAGTCATGATTATGATCTTAAAATTGACCCTGAATATGACAGGGAGCCAATGCAGTTGAATCAGCAGGGGAGTGGCATGGGAGTATTTGTGATGCTTTATCAGAAGCCTAGCAGCATTTTGAACACCCTGCAGTCGTTCCAGGGAGGCAGTACTTAAGCAAGTAAACAAGGAATTACAATAGTCTAAGCGAGATGAAACAAAAACATGAATAATTATTTCCAAATACATTTATAAGGCCGACTTAGAAACAGAGGGACACACAGTTTGGTTTCATTAATAGTTTAAAGTGAAAGTTTTTGACAAAGCATGTCATCTCAGAATGAGATTTGTAACAACCTTAAAATGATTTGTGGATTATGTGTATTATATGTGTGCATCAGTGTTTTTGTGTTTGAAGTGTATCCTGCTATCTAAATCTCACTGAGACTATCCTTTGTGCAGTGTCATATATTCTCACAGGGCCAAGTGTTTACAGAAATTCATTCCAACTCCAGATGAAACAAAAAGAACAGTCTCCTTACTCTGGGCTATTGAACAGATGCTTTGTTTGAATGTGTGTCTCTTTGGAGTTGTGAGTGCATGCATGTGAGTATAGCTTACTAAGCTGGCTGTTCAACCATTTCACTATACATTTTTTTTCAATACAAGTGCAATATACAAGTCTGTTTATGGAGTTTTCCTGCACTGGAAGTTTTATTGATGTAATACATTTACTTTATTATCTGTATCAAGCAGCCAGTGGGCGATGGCTTCAGAAAATCACAAGGCACAATTGAGCCCCATTTTAAGTTTAAACTTTGTTTAATATTTTCTCGAAATACTTAGCGGGGCTTGTGGAAACACAGACCCAACAATACTGAGCCTTTATTTCATTGCGGTTTCAGTCACTAAATATGGACCATATACCAGGTGCATAGGTTGCCACTTTGGAATTGAGTTTTCTTTCCTAGAGGCTTTGATGTCTGCCACATGGCCACTGATGTGAAACTGTAAGTGAGCTCTCTTAGACTTGGAGCATCTGTTTAAGAATAAAATAAAGCAGTGACTCCTCTACTGATACTAATTATCTGCCTGGAGAAAAAGAAAAACATTCAAGATATCACAATGATAAAAGCCGCACAGAATTTTGCAGTAGGTTTAATGTTTGTCCTTGACCGAGTGCCCTTTTAGCACAATAATGCAGATAGCACAAAAAATAAATAACATTAGGCCTTGGGTAGACTGGTTCATATTTCCAGTAAGCTTGCCACTCAGTGTTGGCTCCAGTCCAGGGTAACTGGGCATGTTTCCAGGGTGTGAAAGGCAACACCCTGAACCCTTGAACCCATTTGAAAAAAGTACGAGGTAAATAGTTTTACATTGTTTGCAACATTCCTGTATAACCACAGAAAGAGTGAGTGAATCTGCACTCTTGACTGCATGAAAACAGTAAGGTGTATCCTGTATGACTGACCTCCTCGCATCTGTTTCAGGCGTTGCTTCTTCTGCTTGGTCGTATCATATCATGAACTCAAGCATCAAATAAGCTTAAAGAGTTTTAAGTCATTGCTTTTGGATCAAGGCAATTAATTTTTGGCAAAAATAAAGGGGTAGAGGGGTAAACTATTTAGTGTGCAAGATACAAATTAAAGTAAATAATATCATGTCAGGCTGGTTATCTGTATCATAGCTGCCTTAATAGTGAGTAACACTCACTGGGCCTTGATTTGGCCATTGGTAGTGCAATGGCAAAGAAATGTATTTCAAGGATCTCACATTTAATTCAACCAATCTAAATACGTCCCTGCTTTTGCTTGTGTTTTGTGTCTTTCTGTATGCCTGCATGTGTGTGCATGTGTTCCTGGATGCATGCCTTCCTGTCTCGCTGCTTGTCTCAGCCAGAGGGATAACTTGAGTTGGCAGCATCTCCATCTTATTACAGGGCTTTTGATTTCACTACAGAAGCCAAAAGGGACAGGAGATGCGAGGGAATGTGCAAGGCAATGAAAGAGAAAATGCATGTAATGTGGCAGCTAAATGACACAACAATTTAACTAACCACTTGAGCCTTTTTTGTGTCTGTGTGCCTATAGGTCTTCCTGTATGCTTTATATGTTTTTGCTTGACTTGAGAAGTTGAGGAAAGGAAGCCTTCGAGTCAGGGTCTCATTTACATCACGGAAACAAGGATGTGCCTTTTGTTTTTCAAACCTGAAACCTTCACTGCTTTGATCTATGCATAATGTAATTCATGTTAAGCTACATACTGTTGGGTAGGGCTGCACGATTAATCGTTAGAAAATCGCGATCTCGATTCATACTTATGTGCGATCTCATTTCCAAATGACAACGATTTAAAAAAAAAAAAAAAAAAGACGACGACGACGATTGTACCGCATTTTTATCCGGGACGTAATCGGCATGAAAACAAGCGCTCACTCTTCATTCTCAACAAATGACAAGGGCGGAGCCTTATACCACGTGATACAGAAGCTGTGCCGTGTGATGCTAAAATTAGCAGGGAAAAACAACGGAGAGCACGTCAGGGATGACGAGAAAGTGACAGGAGAAAATCCGT
>NW_005187407.1:1375252-1376336 GCF_000239375.1 Pundamilia nyererei | reverse complement strand
CTGGGGCAGACTGACAGAAGCAAGGCTGCCATATCGCGCCATCGGCCCCTCTGGCCAACACCAGTAGGCAAGTAGGGTAAAGTGTCTTGCCCAAGGACACAACGACCAGGACAGAGAGCCCGGGGATCGAACAGGCGACCTTTTGGTTACAGATACGCTTCCCAACCCCCTGAGCCACGGTCGCCCCTTAAAAGCGATTGGAATGGTGGAAGAAGGGATCAGGAGATAAAGGCATCAGTAAATAAAACAAGATGATACAATTCAAAAAGTAACCTACAGAAAATCGGAGGGATAGGAAAGAGAGTGTCTAGGGATGGGGTAGAATACAAGAGAGACGCACATCATGTAGATACAGAGAGGTAACAACACCAAAGTGATATAAAGAGGTTAAAAATAAATGAAAAAAAAGCTGTCTTATCCGTATAAATTATAACAGCTGATAGTCATTCTTTAGTCTTATTAAGACTATATTTGGCATTTCGGGTGGACCTGGGTCTTTTAGTTTGTTTCTGTGTGTGTGTGTGTGTGTGTGTGTGTGCGTGTGTGTGCGTGAGCTTGTGTTCTTCTGTTCTTCTGATATTAACTGTCATGCCCTGTTAAACTTCTTAGCAAACTGTTAAGGATTCTGCTGTGAGCAAAAGATACAAGTTAATACTCTTTAAACCAAAGTTAATAAAAGTTCTTAATGATGGATCTCAAAATATAAATGATGACAGATTTTAGCTCAGTAAAGATGCAAAGTTAGATACAAAATTAGAGTCAGGTTTTTATTAAGTTAACTTTTGGGATGTTCTTTGAGTAAAGTGTAAACAGATAACAAAACACTGAGTCTGCAAAGGGGAATGAGGTGAAAATAAACATATTAGATAAATAATAGATTAATGAAACAGTTCAAAGATGAAACACTGCACCAGTATTCATGATGTTTGGAACAAGCATTTATAAAAATGTTTCATTTCCATGAAGTTTATTCAATACTCTCATTTAGATAACCTCGGGATAAACTGTTTGCGCACAGTATATGACACAAAACATTAATTACAAAAAGCTGGAGAGTCCTATTCTAAGCACGTGTGGGCTTTGA
>NW_005187407.1:1362311-1372667 GCF_000239375.1 Pundamilia nyererei | reverse complement strand
AAAAAAAAAAAAAAAAAAGGAAATGCTGCTGAGATGCATTCACATCTGCTGTCATGGTGGAAAGAAAGTACACCCTCTTTCATTTCTAAGTTTTTACATGCCAGGACTATATATTCCTTACCAGGTCATAAAATGAATTTGTAATTAGTCAAGTGCATTTGATTAGCAACACCTCGCTGCTACTTACCGTTTCAATTCCTATGGTAGCAATAAGGGTGTACATTGGTTGTCACACATTGCTTCTGCACTTGGACTTTTTTGTCATATCATGTTTTGTAATTCATCTGAGGTTGTTTCTAGGTTTTGTTTTTTTTTTTAAATTAACCTGATAAATGAAACCTTAGAATTTAAAGAGGCTATACTTTCTCTTCACCGTGACTGTATGCATTTCATGTGTTTGTATAGATCTCAATATTATGACCAATATATTTCCAAAATGTTGATTTGAGTGACATTCAAAACCGTGTATTGTTCCCGTGGAAGTGCTTTGCTGAATAAAATTTGTCAGGCCTGGAGGAGTTTTGACTGCCGATGCGCACAACACACAGCTGCACCCACAGGTCTCTTTGTAACAGTTTCCGCTTTTTATAAAAAGCGCAAGTGTGATTTTTGGGTCATGGAAAAAAACTCTATTGGCACAGTTACTGAGTCACTGTGTTCTTTCTGAATGCTTAAAACCCACAGACGGAGGCATACTGTACATCACCAAACTATGAAAGGCGACACTTTTTTTTTAATTTTTACTTTGTTTGTATTGTTTTTTTATTTTATTTTATTTTAAATAATTAACTTTTTTTTTTTTTACTTTTTTTTTACAATTTTTTCAGCAATATGGGGAAAAGAAAAAGAACAAAGCAACAAAAAGGGCATCCAGGCTGATCAGTGAACACCCCAAATGTCATTGAAATACAGGTGGTATATGTATAATCTCTTGCTTCTTCTCCCTTTTTTCAAAAAAGGGAACTCTTTCTAAGGCATCAATGTTGCTTGTGCAAGCGCTTCAATAAATAAGGCATATAGGACCCGACTAAGAGGCCACCTCTGCTGACAGCTTCCTTGAATGGGCCCTCTTGGTCATACCTTTATTTATTTTTATTCTTGATTCATTAAAACCAAATAGTTGCAATGTCAGAAAAAGATGTCTGTGAAGGTTCTCAGTCATCTAGGTATCCTGTATATCCCATCAAATGGAGTCAAAGGCCTTTTCTGCATCTAAGCTCAAAACAATGGACTTTTGACTTGACTGATTTTTGCTCATACCATCTATAAGTTTAAGGCTCGCCTTACACTGTCATGAATTTGTTTAGTTTTGAGGAAACCTGTCTTATCATCATCTATAATATCGGGAATTACATTTTATCCTTACCTGTCTTCAGTATTGCTAAGATTATGGCCTGTCTCCAAGACACGGGCATCTATCTGCCTTCAAGTATAAAGTGAAAACATTTTCGTAGTAGGGGGGATATTGTGATAGGGTTATAGCCTGACACATCGCCTTGTTGACGTCTGTTTAGTTTCTGCAATCTCTACTGCAAGAGAATTCACTTTCATTTGCCTGCTTCCCTAAACAAGCTTAACCTGACTTTATCAGTAGCAGAATTCTTTTAAAGATAAGAGGTTAAGCTATCTACAGTATGAATTTTCTGTTTTGTTCAAGCTCATATACAGTTGCAGCTGCCTTTAATTAAGATCACATTTCAGCCTTGACGGTTGAATAAGTGGGCTGTCTGTTCCCCGGGCAAAAATAGCAGGCTAACATGTAATCACTGAGAACACAGAATCTGTGTAAATGCATCAACACTCCTATTTAACATCCATTTTGCACTCTGAAGTCATATTGATTCACCAACAATGTTGCATGTTATTTTAATCAGTGTTATTCACTCACTGATTAGACATCAAATTAACATTTACAGACTATAAAATCAACACTGCTTAATAATAATCAGGATTCTGTGGCAACATGTGAGTAAAATAGACTGTCGATATCAGCAATTACACTGTATCAGTCTGACTTAGTTAGGCTGCGGTGGACATTGTTCATCAAACAAAATCAAAACCTTTTCAATTAGACAGTATTCAAAATATTTTTACATGACATTACAGATTTGAAAAGCTCAAGTTGGCTGATTTACTTTATTTGACAATAAGTTAAAATTGATAATAACCTCTCCTATTTTAAGGGAGAGGAAAATAAGTGAAAAGGAATTTAAAAGAAAAAGAGAAACCAGAGTTACTAAAGGAATTGAGCAGTTTTAGCCGTTGGTGACAGAAAAGAAAGAAAAAGAATGGTAATTTGTTTTTTAAATATGAGAGACTAGCAAATTGAACTAGTGCAAAGATGTGTCAAATAGGATTAAAATGAACTCAAAAAGAGCTGTTGGTGATCTTGTAATCCTCCACTGCAGTTTTACAGCTAGAATAACTGGCTTACGCTTTCAGGGCAGCAACAGTGCATCTTTACCTAAGACGTTTTGCTGATCTTCTTCTGTACAGTTAAAGGATAGGTAATCCTTCTGGCCAAAGCTCTCAGTAGAGGTGCTGTAGCAACAACTGCACCAACAGTTTAATCATACTGGTCCACTGAGAAAAACGAGACTTCTGCTGCCCAGCAACATTTCCACTCCAAAGTGAAAGCAAAACAAAGATGGAGTTTGGAGGGGAAGGCTCTTTATCTGAACATTACCTGCTCTTCTGTTCAGATTGTTCAAAGCAAACAAAGACAGATTGACTCAGACTGTTATTGTACTTGTGGCCAGCAGACTAACAGCAGCAGTGTGATTTTTTTTCTTCTAGCTCAAGCTAAAGACTGCACTCAAACCTTTCCACCTTAGTCCTAAATATGTTAATAAAACACTGGAAGGTGCTCCGGCTTATTCCGCTTTGGCGATGCATTCAAACTATTTCCATTAACTATTAAAGAATCTAGCATCCAATTTTACAATCCAAATTGAATTGTTGCAATTGTTTAACAGAATGGGAACTCATGATGCATTTAAATTTGTCATTATACGAAAACACCTGTTTAAAAGGCAAGCAGTTGGCTGTGGCTTTCTTGGTTCACCAGTGATTGATACCTATTAGAAAGGCTGGGATTGTTAATTATTGGAGTAAAACAGGTACAAAATTATTTTGATTATGATTTTTTATGTGGCACAGTTAACATGCAGAACTACGTGGTGTGTGCTATTATCAAATATCAAAAGTAATATTTTAATGGCTTTTTTTTGTCTTCCTCTTGCTTGTTTTTTTTTTTTTTTTGGTTGTTTTTTGTGATGTTAATGGTTTTGGTTGACGTTAAAGGCACTGGAAGTCTTTTTAGTACTTCCAAGTCCTTGGAAGTACTAAAAAGACTAGAGTACAACATTTTATTTTTCATTTTAATAATGAAAAATGGACACGCTAGATGTGACTCATTACTTTTCAAAGCCTGCATGGATTACAGATGTGTGCTTCTTACATTTAGCTGAGAACAGCCACCATTTATTCTAAAAATATTGACTTATTTCAATGGTAGCTTTGATCATTAAGAGATTTTATGATTTTGTGATTTTATTTTAATTATTTTATTTTATTAATTGTGAGTAAAAACGTAATGTTCTAAATGTGGAATAGAATATATGTATAATACATAGTCCATTGTTTTAGTGAAAGAGTTTAAATTCAACAGCTAGTATGCCTCATATAGAACTGGGTATTGAGGTAAATATATATTTATAATAACTTTTTTTTTTAAAGATAACTGGACTGTCAGTGTGCATTTTAGAGGACACTGCTATGCCTTTATTTGAGACTGTAATTTATTAACAGGTCAAGGTTTTAAATATTAAATCTTTTAATCTGCAAATATACAAAATGAATGATTAAAAAAATCAACATAATTAGTATGACTTGCCAAAGGAACTTCAAATGTGAAATAATATCAAGCTGACTAAAACTGTAATATCAAAATTATAACAACACCGTGCTAAACATGGAGAATTGTTAGCCTGGTAAAACTTACACATTACCACTTTTTGGGAAGCTTCTGTTCCCTGTTTTTATATTCTTGGGCTTTCTGTACTTAACTTCTTCTCTGCAGGCCTGCTATCTGTCTCTTATGCACAGCGAAGCAGAGAAAACCATACAGAAAAAGACTGAAGCAGAAATAATACAAATATGCTAAAGATCAACTCCTGCCAGCTTCAGAGTGTTGAAGTCAGATATTAAGAGGAAGACCAAGAAATTGGTGTTTGTGAGGGCATTAAGTCATTTTTCCCCTTCATGAACTAATTACAATTGATGAGTCAAATGCATATCAAAAAAAGTGTGAAGCATATTTTAACAGCTTTTGGTATTTGGGAAGTACAATATTTATAGACTAAAACTTACCTTAGAACCAAAAGACATATCAAAACTGAAGTTTGAAACGAACTCAGTGAAGACAGAAAGCTCATTACTGTTCAGTCCCAGAGAGAATTGGGTTGTCACATGAAGAAAACAGTCATCACCCAGCTAACCAATCAAAGGTATTAAGAGTTTTGCATTAACAAGTCATTTAAAAGATTTATAAAACAATTCACCAAATTTCCTCTTCAAATGGATGTGACAGTGCTGGAACAGTGGAGAATCTCCCATCTGACTGTTCAAGTCCCAGATTACCCAGCTGGGGAGTCTAAACATAAGTGACTGAAATTAAAATACTAAAACAAGAGCCGTCCTCTTTTCTCTCTCCTTTGAAATTTATTTAGAGATCTCAATACCAAAGAGACCATGGTCTCCACATTCAATTTTAATATTGATAATGCTCTAGCAAAATGTGCACTTTCGCTGCTGTAGCTTTCAACAAATCCAAATAAATCTGATTTGTTATTTACTTTAAGCTAATACAGTGAGACTTTTGGGCTTTATGAGAACTGTTTGCCATCCAGAGCAGAGTCAATACATGCATGCTTGGTTGCATTATTGTTTTCCATGCATTGTCCTGCTTAAAGGCAAGTATAGGAATGCAGGCTTCCATGTGCAGTGTGCAAAAACTTTAGGGTTTACAGGGAACAAAATTCACATCCTTCTGACTGATAAAGATGGCATTACTACTGTAATAATGTGTTTTGTCTATTTTGGGAACTGGATAAAAAATCTTGCAGTGATGGGGGTCCTTTGGGAACAACAGTACACAGATAGAACTAAAAAAGAAAAGGAAAAAAAACGCTTGGTCCATAGTTCCAAAATAGTACATTTTGTGTAATTTACCAAGTTTGAAAAAAACAAACAAACAACAAAAACTTTACCACAGCCCCCCTCCCACACACACACACACACACACACACACATATTATACATTGTGTTAACAGAAACTGGAAAAGATTAGATTCTCAGATTCATGACTCGTAAAATTGAGCTCATAATACCCCTGAAAAGAAGTGCTGTGACTCTGTATGTGTAATGGAATTACTGCATTTCTTGACATTTGGTCTCTTCTTGTGTCAGCAAACAAGCTCTGCGGGTTATAATCGGAGTGTCATGAGATGATGAGTCTGTGACTTAAATATTGTTTTATTACACAGAAGCTCTGCCAGTGTTATCTTTGGATTCATAAATGTATGAACTGATTTATTTTTGATGTATTGGATATTGAATAACCTTTGTTTCCTTGTGATTGTGGCTTGAAACAATTTTCTTGTTTTAGTTCAGGTATCATTTTGCATCTGCTCACAAACTTTAATTAAAGACCACCTGCAGCTCTGATCGCCTTCATTTCCAAAGATGGTTTTTCAGTTTTAATCCACAGACGTTGCAAAAGTGCTATGAGGTTTCCCACTCTTTGTGGGTATAAACGTAAATCTAATATTCATAAACCCATGTCCATTGTGCTATAAATTTAATACACCTCTGCCTACCACCTTAACGATAGCAAAGTCTTCTTCCTGGTTTGTAATGCTGGCATTTTAATTTGCCCGTTGTAAATCCCTAATCACAAGCCAACGTTTCATTGTAATTGCCGTGAACAAGTGGGACTCTGCAGGCAAAGTGAATAACACAGGCCCGTGTTCATTTTATGCCATGCAATATGGCATAAGACCGATGGTTTTGAAATGAGCAGCAGTTAAACATGACAATAACTGAGGCATAATTATGACTCCATATTAAAAGTGTTTACAGTAGATGTACTGTAGTATTAATCTGTAACGCAAAAGTCAAGCTAATTTATAGAGACCGAAGACAAGGATTAAAAGTACCAGAAAGCGTCATGCAGTCATCAAATCTTCTATCTGTAATCTTTGTTTATCTGAGCAACTTAACAGATTTACATTCAGCTGCAATGTACAATATGGCTAATAGCAGTAAGAATACTGGCCAGTGGCTCTTAATGAAAGCAATCATCTTGGTCGAGCCAGGCAGGGTATTATGGCAGTATTTAATTCACAGCTTCTCTGTGGTTTGTAAGCTATTAAAACAAATGGGATTTCCGTTTTTCTTTTTTGCATGGCAAGACCCCTTTTAAGCTTAAGCCAAATAACATATCTGTGATATCATGACTGCTCCCTCATGCTCCCCCCTTCTCATCCACATCCATATGAGCAGACTCCATACATATCTTAGACATTCTTAAACACCAAAGGCGGTGCTCATAAAGTTTAATGTAAGCTCTAACAAGATGTCAAGGTCACGCTGCTGTAATATTATAGGAAGCAAGGCTCTCTCACAATGGCAAGTAATGAAGTTCTATTGGTCATACTTGAGGGGGCTCATTGTTCGGCTCAGGGAGGGAACATTAATGGAATGGATTATTCACGACAGCCTGTTGAAAGGTTTATCACTCAGTCAAACGGGGATATATATTGTCTGCCATACCCCCTGTTGGTGCACCATCTTTGTACATAAATGCATGGAGCATAAAGAGAATGCTGGGGACTTTTTCTTTACCTCAGAGGGTGTTGACTTCAGTATTTCCTGGATGTTCCATAAAATTGAATTACATAGGTGTGTATAAGCCACACTGCACTTTAGTAATATTACATCAAATCTTGTAGCAAGGTCGAAAACTAATCTAAAAACTAATGAAAACTAATCACTTTATTGAATTTACCAAAACAGATTAGCCTTTGAATTATGTTAACTCAAAACAGAGTAAATAAAAAATCAGGGGAAAAAAACCCTCAATAATCTTTGTAGCACATCACACTAGAAAATGCTCTTTATATCATATTTCAACTCTGACTGGCACTTGTGAAAGCAGTGGTCTGTACATCTCTCTTGGAGATTAGAAGGCTTAGGTTGCAAGCTCCGATTCTTTCTGCGTTCTTCTTCTCGCTTGTTCTCTCCGATTATTTTGATCAATAATCCTAATGGATGAACCACCGTTTGGTGTGAGAGAGGGAAAAAAATGTCTTGAGAGCGGAGGGGGATGGGTGAGACAGGGGAAAAAGATTGAACAGGAGAGAAAGTCAGAGTGTGAAAGCAGCAAAGAGCTTAAGAGCCTTGAACACATGTTATTTGACGCAGAAGGTTGTGTAGCAAGTCCCACAGGTGTTCTTGAGAGTGTTGGCGGTTCTGTTTTGACTCCTCACCCCTGAACTCCCTATCATTTTTGTTCATCTTATTCCTCCTTTCTTTCTGTGCTTTTCTTTTCTCCCTGTGCTCTTGCTCCTTCCAGCTTTATCTCCATTCCTTACCACCAACCTCCTAATTAGAGATGGTCCGATACCAATATCATAAATTTGGATATCTGCCGATACCGATATGAATCCGATATAGTGTGTTTTAATCAATAAAAATGTTTTTTTAATATCTTGCTGCTTTTTGTATAAGTTCATACTCAAGTTACAAAAAACAAAGAAACACTAAAGCTATTCTGTTATACCTGTATGCAAAAAATATACTGCACCCAAAATATTTCATAGTTCAGCAATACTGATCAATCTAATAAACTTCAACCTACTCCATCCTCCCTATTCTGGTATTTTAAAGAGTAAGCAACCTAACTAATAGGGTTCTAAAACTCCCAGCAAAAAAAAAAATTAAAAAAAATAGGGAACCACCCACCCCCCACGTCATGATGCTTCATCGACGTAATCAACTCTAATTTGATGCAGTGTGGGAACTCAATTATTTTTCAAGAATAATTAAATAGATTCAGCATCTTTCTTCCACAGAATTGCAGACTGCACAGATGGTAGTATAGCTGATGGTAATAGAAATAGAAAATAGAAAAGAATAAAAAAGTAGTATAGCTTACTAGGGTATATTAGACTTAATAGTTACTATATACAGTAATGGACTTCTATACATTTTTCATCAGATTAAAACTTTGGGTGTAAGATTTGGATAATTATTTATTAAAAGCTACACATTTTAAATGAGACTAAGAAAGAAAAGTATGTCTTTGTGCCCCCTTTTCCATGTTCATGCCCTATCAGCCCCCTTGGCTACACTTTGCTAGATCCGCCCCTGCACAGTTACCAGCCGTCAGCTGCATAGAAAAAGATCCTGGTGTAGAAAGTAATATTAAATAAATTCTAACAACAGCTTATCAAGCTTAAACATGCTGCTGTTGTTCAGCCGCTGGTTTCCTCTTTCTGGTGCGAAGTGGGCAATAAACAAACAAGAGAGACGGACTCGCGACAGAAAAGCCGATCAGCTGATCATTGATCAGTTTCATGATTGAAGTAGCAGCAAGAAGAGGCAGTCGCTCCATATATGGGTTGTTAAGCTTAACGCAGGAATGCTTTACAAACATTCAGAGATGGACTTACACACTTGCTTTACTTCTCTCGGGGATAACTTTGTCGGAGATGAAATGCTGGGTTGCTAGCAAAGCTCCAAATGCTCAACCAGACCACCGACAGGTCTTGCACGCCACAGCCGCTCTATCACGTGACGCATACTGCTCCGACGTGCTAAGGTTATGAGGCGAGTTACGGCATGTTGCAAGTTTTGTGAGGTGCTTTTTTGATATTTAACGGATCGGATTACATTTTTTATTTCTCTCCGATATCCGATCCAGTAATTTAGGTCAGTATACCGATACCGATATGTAATATCGGATAGGTTCATCTCTACTCCTAATATCCATTTACGTTTTTCATTTTCTTTTATAGAACACAGATGATCTACAGTCCTGTTATAAATTGCAACAGGACTGATTTATGAAAAATTGGGCATGTTTTATGTTGCAGCACTACCACATCTAAAGCGATGTACTAATCTGCTGTTCACGGTCATATAGACATTCACAACTGCACTTTGCTGCTGTTGTGTACCAGCTTCTGCTCGTTTCTAGACCATTCTGATTGACTACCCCTCTCAAAAAAGCGATCTAAGCAGCTGGAGTTGGGGGCTCCTGTGCTCTCAGAGCTGTATGCCTGAGATGATCAAATTATGGATATTCTTTCCATTGCTATTATATACAGCTCCGGAGAGAAAGGAAGGAAAACTCTGACAGTGTTTAGAGCAGTCTGAAGAAGAGTGCTCAACACATAAGACTTGCAAATACATTATCACTTACTTCAGACTTGGAAAAACTTTTTTGTGAATGTTTTCAAAATGATCAGCGCCTCCAAGGATGTTCGCATTTAACATCATCGTAGTAAGGTGCTTGTACCTGCTTTCAAGTTGCAAGATTTCACAGTCAGATTATTATTTCATTTATTTAAAGAATAATTTGTTTTTCTTAAACATTATTTACATTATTCTTGCATAACACTTTATTAGAAGTGAGTGACTTTTTTTTGTCTTTTTGTGCGTGTTAACCACCTGAAGGCCACAGCAAAACTGGCAGTTTGATAGAGATCATGTAATTACTTGCCACAGTACAGACACATTGAACTGACACCATCGATGCTTCTCTAGTGTGAATGGGTTTTTTTCCCCTGTGATTGCCCAGTGGACAGCCAAAGATAACCTTCGTCTCAGCCTAATTTCAACCTAAAGATGATGAGCTCTATTTTGGTTGGCCTGATTAGTAGTTTGCATTTATCTGGGGCTCCCATGACCCAATCTGATATCTAGGGCTGCGCCTACATGCACATCCGTTTGTGCACGAGTGCATTTGTGTTAGCCTCCCCACTGAGAGATTTATGTAATGTTTTTTTACACCAAGGACAAAGTGTGAATGTGTATGGAAAGAGTTTGTCTATGCAGATTTGTAAGTCTGTGCATGGAAATTACTGATCTCACTTGTGTGTAACGTGAGAGACTGCCATAATCCAGCATCAGATAGATAGAAAATATCTAATGAGTCAACTCTTGCTCTCTCTTCCTTCTTTCTGAGTCAGTTGAGGTCAGTGCAATGATTGCTGCAGTTAGATTTTTCATGTGAAGGTTTTCTCATTGATACCAAGGAACAAATTAATGCTTTGGCAGTGAGGAGCACAA
>NW_005187407.1:1361247-1362291 GCF_000239375.1 Pundamilia nyererei | reverse complement strand
GTCAGTGCAATGATTGCTGCAGTTAGATTTTTCATGTGAAGGTTTTCTCATTGATACCAAGGAACAAATTAATGCTTTGGCAGTGAGGAGCACAATTACCACAGCTGCCATCCATTCTGTATTCTTTTTGCTAAAACTATTATTAGTTATAAAACAAAAGAGAGGAAAAAGTGTAGCTTCAAATCAGAAATTTGTGTGTTCTGTTTTTATAAATCACATCTTAGTCTGAGTGATGCTGTGTCAACCCAGATAGCCCCACAACAACCAGAACTTGAAAGAAGTACAGGTAAATCTCAACTGCCCAAAAGGTGGTAGGTCCCCTAGGAACAGTTATTTAACTACCTCAATGAACTTGCCCCCAGTAGTAACCAAGTCATGCCCTTTGTTCCCAAAATCTGTTTCCACAACAGAAACTTTGTCAACAGGTTTGAGGAGATACTTGAAATATTACTTCCACCACCTTATTGTATTTTTTGTTAAAGTGAAAATAACCTGATCCCAACTACAGACAGTGTAAGATGGAAGCTACTGTCCCCTCCCGAGTCGCCTGATGGTTTGCCAGACTGGCTTTGAGGCTAATCAAAAGTCTTGTTCCATGGCCTCACCAAACTCTTCCCACACTGGAGTTTTTGCTTTAACTACTGCCAGAGATGCATTGTGCTTTGCCTGCCAGAACCTGTCAGCTATCTCAAAGCTCAAGAGAACTTTTTCTTCAGCTTAACCGCTTCCTTCACTTTCCTTCAGTGTATCTCATCTGGTACACTCATCTACCCCCATCAGAGACACCAACTGCCTTGTAGCTACAACAATGTACAGTCCCATCAGCAAGTGAGGTGTGGGACGTAGTCTTCTTGGACTAAATGTCCCCAGACTCCCTGGTATGTTTTAATAGTTCTGCTAGAAATGGGATTTGAAGACCTTGAATTGATACCAGACACTATGGATTCAAGTAAATTGTATAAATACTGTGTAATATTGTGTATCTCTCACTTAGTTTAGTCAGTAGACTGCTGATTCAACAGTTGTCTAGGGTAGGAGCTGGGT
>NW_005187407.1:1348260-1361227 GCF_000239375.1 Pundamilia nyererei | reverse complement strand
GTAAATTGTATAAATACTGTGTAATATTGTGTATCTCTCACTTAGTTTAGTCAGTAGACTGCTGATTCAACAGTTGTCTAGGGTAGGAGCTGGGTATTTGCTGAGTGCTGTATTGAGGCATTTAATGGTTTTCAATTTAATGGAAAAAGGTGCATAAGCAACAGTAATCATCACAGTCTTGAGAGGACTGTCAAGTAAAGTCCATTTAAGAACTTGGGGGAGCTTCACAAGGAGTGGAGTGAAGCTGGTTCCAGTGCATCAAGAGCCATCACTCAGGGATTTTGGGAAAGGGGCGACAGCTGTCACGTACCTGATAGCTAGCCACTTCGGAATCAGAGATCAAAGTACACTGCATGAGTAGGGAACAATGCATAAATAAATTAAGCATTTCAGTTGGTTGTACACCAGACTGACACAGAGAATAAAAAAGCTTAAACAAAAAGTTGGACCCACCTATTTTTAAGCAATCTGTTATGGATTGTAACACATTTCAGCATCATGTTTCTGTAACACTCTTCAGAGTGTTGCACTTTGCTTACGTAGCTTAAGAACAAATGTTACGTAACCTTAGTTGGCAACATTGTTATTTGGCTACTGTTGAATTTTATTTATTATATTCACCATTTTAATTGCATTCCAGAGCAGGTTGTACCAAACTTCATGTGCCCATGTGATTCAGGTTTGTCTCGCTACAAAGAGGTTCTCTGATCAGTTCAACTATCTTTCCATTAAAAGTTTGGACATTGAATTATAATTATGGCGGAAGAATTTTTGTTTTGTGTTATAATTTGTAGCCAACAATCAACATGAATAATTGCTCTATTCTCTAGAGTTCAGGTTAACATCCACCCTTACCTTCTGTCTGTCTGGTTGGTGTCATTTAAGGTCAGTGTTAGGTTGTGTTTTAGCCACATGGTACTTTTCAGCTGAAGCCTCATACATTAATTTTGGCCAAGGATTTCTCCCCCACCCCCCTTTTTTTCTTTCAGTTATTCAACTATTAATAAATTAATTAATAATCATCACTAAAACACAATTATTTTCAAAATTCGTCTACTAATGTTACTCACTGACCTAAACATTACAAAAATCAATCGCAGAGAATTGGAAAAGCAAATATTTTAAGCTCCACATATAGAGGAACTCCATTAAGATAAACTGTAGCCTGAAGGCTGTGGGGGTCTATTGTCATTGACATAGCTCACATTGTGCTGTTTACACAGGGTAATAGTTTGAGCCAAAGTAGAGATAAGGATGAACAAATGAAGATCAAATCAAGTCATGAAGCCGAAATATCAGACAGCAATATATAGGTAAAGGACTTGCTGACATAGACACACAGAAAAAGTAAGCGCGATAAACAGAACAGAGATAAGGAAAAGATTTAGGCTTCAAGAAGGAGATCAACAAAGTGAGGAAAAAGAGAAAAACTGATTTGCAGATCAAGCTCAGGGAGTGTTTTAGCTCGTGCTGGTAGCTCTTCCTGATGCAGCAGTATTAAGAGTTCAACTTTTCACCTCTACCTGAATAAAGTGACGAGAGTAGAACAATGTGTGTTGGGCCACTGAAAGCGTATTTGCATTAAAGGAAGATGCAAATATGTGAAGACAGAAAGTAGGGGTGGGTAATAGGAAATGGTAGAGCACAAGTTTTCAAGACTTTTTGAAATTCAAATTCTAAAAGTGGGAAAAGGCCAAAAGGATGAGATGCTGTTAGGGTTGTTCCCTGGCTCTGGATGGGCCTTTGTGGGGTAGATGCAAAAACAATCAAGACTGGTCCATGTAAAATAGGCAATGAGTCTTTGCTGTCTGTTATTTCTGAACATTTGATAACCTAAATTGTCTAATATAATTTGATCATAATTCTCCTATTTATTTGGCAAAAAATCATGTATGCAGGAAAAACTGTGTGTTCTAGGAAATAAAGGGAGGATAGGTGCAGTGCAAAGAGCGGAAAGGAAGGAGACTTGAGAACTACACCACTTGCTTCCCTGCATAATGCATGCAGGGTGATTTGGTGCATGTAAACAGTCTCTGAATGTTTTATAAGATCAGGTTGACCAAGTAATACCACGTGGGAGAAACAAAAAATGGTCAGAGTGGACAAAGCAGAAGACATGGCTGTGAAGGTAAAAACCTGGGGGAAAATGATATATTTTATTGAACGTGCGCTTTAGTGCATTTGTTTGTGTGCTCGCGGTGGTGGAGGGAGAAGGAGAGAAAGGGAGTACTGAGATGTTGTGGTTAAGCTCTTTGTATGGATGGAGGCACTCCCTATCTCCAGGAAAAAAACGTTCTTTTCACAGTACAGCAAGCAAGTGAACTGTGGGATTATACAAAGCCATTGACAGAACAAGTTTCCACTTCAAAGAAATTATGGCTTTTAAAAGTTTCATAAAGCTGCCTTAGATTGTCTGAAGGACAGGGAGATAGTGTTGATAGCTGTGGGATTGCGGTGTGTGCCAGGTGCACTTGTGCCCCTCTAACTTTTCCTGAAATGTCCTTAAACTTACAAACTTACACATTAGGCGAATAGGCTGAAGTGGAAATAATTAATGAAATTACAGTTGAATTGAGTATTCAGAGTTATTCTGTCACTTTAGTTCTCTCTTTTTTTGTGTTTTTCATAATTATGGACCGGTCTCATACCGCTGCGTTTGACCTCAGTGGTTGAATGGACTCTAACAACTTCATCATAACTCCCCAGTTCTCATTGAGTAATCTAACCTTATTTTTTCTTAACATATCCTGCTATCTTGGCCAAAAAGATATTCAACACACTGGTTTATTACTATAGGTCTTCAAAAATCATTCAAGCCCTCTGCCTCAAAAACTGTCAAATATATGAAATATAAATAAATAATTTGGTCACTTGCTCATATAGATGCCCAAAACAACAGGCACAGAAAGTAAGTGGTTAAGTGAGGGAGTCATAACGAGAGAGTACCTCTTTAGTCTTCTTTACTTTATGGGAAAAAAATGTCTTTAATATTGCCGCATTATAACGGTTTAACTTTGAAACTGCAGTGCACCCTTTTAAAAAACTGCTAGCAGGATGAAGACATTTAAATTTTTTACAAGAAGCGGCACCAGACTTGGTTTTGTTTCATCACAATTTCAAACCTCATTACTCATCAGGGCCTTTGCTGCAGAGAACTGGAGCTCGGCAGTATCTCCTAAAGCTGCAGAAGCACTTGGTTCAGTGATTCTGTGGTTCCTCACAGAAATCCCCACAGAAAGAAGGAAAAGTGTTCACCTGTAATGCTTCTTATTATACTTGTGGTTTACTTTCATTATTAAGCACATAAATCACAGTCCACACCCCTCATGTGTTGAGGGGTGTGGACTCACCACCACTCCCTTGTGACAGGACACAGACATGCATCATGCTGACACAAGGACTGGCACAATAAGGGTTGATGTCAAATAGATCTGCTGTATAATGACATTGTTAAAGGAATTAATGTTGGACCAACATAAACATAAACTCCATTATTAGTGAATAACAGTGCTGTTTACTCTCTCAAATCCCTTGACTAGCATCACATTTGAAAAGGGGTTCTGAAATTCTCCATTACTGCCATTACTTACAATTTTTGATGCTGCATTGATTATTGAACTCTGTCTTTTTATCCAGAGCTGTTGTGAAATCAATTTTACATCAAGAACACTTGCAGCATAAAGGTTTCTAAATCAAAGCCTTAAACTTCTAAGGGGGAAAGTCTTAGGAGGGGAAATTGAATGAAATATGCTCTCTCCTCTGCCGCAGTGGTGCCCTAGAGTAAGTCACTTAACCCTCAGCAGTTCTAGTGGAATAGCTCAGCTGCCCACAGAAGACTGCTGTGGGTTGATCCTATGCTTGAATGTGTGCAAATGTAACCAGCGCCTAAAAAGGTAGCTGCTGCAGAAGATCAGTACTAAATGGGGGTGTTAGCATCTGAAAAGCACTTCATGGTGCCATGTCAACTTTTGACTTTCTTTATACAAACTGGTCAAATGAGACTCCATGTGAGGCTCCCATGATCCATTATAGGTACTGAGTGTGTGTGTGTGTGTGTGTTTTGATGAAATCATTCATCAGTGCACGAAGGAACACTGTAGGGCGGATCTTTCTGGAGTTAAATCTGCATCATACATAACCATTTTTTAATCAGAAGAAGAATCAGAAAATGTTAAATGCTTCTGCCTGCACCCTGAAATGCTGTGAAAGAAGCTCTGTGAAAAGGGGGGATAAGAAAATCCAGCTCAACCAGGCAATCATACTTTGCATGATTTTGCCAGAAATAGGTCAGGTATGAATAACATAGTTGAAGAATGCATGATCATTCCACAAAGAAGCCAAATTCAGTTCAGCATTCTGTTCCACACGTATTTGTTCTGTAATCACCTCTGGTGAAGCAGCTGCTGCTAACTAAGGGGAGGTTTAACACTACTGAAGTTCAAACCACTAGGCCCCAACCATTTTATTTTTAATTATATATTTATTAAAGCAATAAGAAAAGAACAAACTGAGAGGCAAGAAAACAAGAAAAAAGTTAATGGGAAGATACGATGCACGGTGTACTCAGCTACACAGGTGCAGTATGTGGAGAAAAGAGGAGAGCTTTCCCCCTACATTCCTCTAACAGATGCTGTTATAACATATGACTAGTCATGCAAAGAAACATAAATATGTCTTAAGTTTTCTTCTGGGGTTACTTCCTAATCCAAAAAAAGGTAAATAGAGTTGTTGGTGACTGTACTTGTCTGTGTGTTTGAAAATCTATTATACTTTTTGATGAGATTTCTATTTGTATATTGAAATTAAAAAAGCACGCATTTGTTGTTTTTTGGTTTATTTGTCATTTTTCCCAGTTTACTGTTGCTTACGAGCTAAGAGAACTGTATTCAACAGCATTCAGTGCAACTAGAAATCAGCATTTTTATTTTAGCAGCTGAAGCATATCATAATTGATGTGGCAGTATTTGCACAGCTTACATTGAGATAAGAGGGAAAGATTTGTGAATGAATCCTGAATTACTTAGAGAGAATACTAACCAAAGGCTGTTTCACCAATTTAAAAAAACAAAGTCGGATCAAAACACTGACAGATACTATTGCGGGTGGTTGCTCGAGCAGACAACTTCGACCCTAGGAGTTCAAATGCCCTCTTAGGGCCTCTGGATTTCTGGAGTCTTCATCTCCTCCATACCTGCTTCATGCCCTGGTGGACGGGGCTGTGGCTCCCCACACCCTCTAGCAGATCATTACATGAAGGAACCTTTTAAAAACAAGCGCGTTCATGCTCACAGGTGTACACACGGGTGCTCACACACACAATAATGTTTAATATTTAGTATTTACTGTTATATTCCCATATATCATCGTGATGTTGTTTATTGTATTGCTCTTGTTTTCTTCTGCTTGTTTTCTTTTTTCTTTCTCAACAGGCGATCCAGGTGATTGATATATGTATTTTTTTGTCTGCTTATTTAGTTGGTTTTTGTTTTTTTTTGCCCTTTATCCCCGTCCCTCTTCTCCGCTGTTTTTCCCCCCTCTTCCTTTCTCCCTTTTCTTTTCCTCATTCAAGTCTGTCCCGTATCTAGCAAGTGAAAATAAAAAATAAATAAAATAAACAATAAAAGGTGAATCAAATAGACCAATTACGGCAAGGCTGGGATGGTCAATTTGGTAAAGTAAATCTGTTGGGCATCTTTCCTCGCCTTTAGACAATAATTCTGATGGCAAAAGAACCAAACGGGACAGGCAAAAAAAAGAGAAAAGAAACGTGGTTGGTTGCAGTTAATAGACTTACATTAGTTTTTGTTAGCTAACTAGTGACAGAATCGGTAACTCAGGGGAAAATAAGGACACTATAACTGAAAATCTGTTTAAGGGATCACATTTGTGCTGCAGCAATGAGTTTTATGTTAAGAAACAGAGGACACACTGTCCACTTTCACTGCCTGTCTCTGTAACTCTTTGTCTCAGTGGCTGTTCCCTGTTTGGCTAGCTGCACTCAAACAAGAAAATCAGCTATTTGTTATGCAGTATATCCTCGGCTTCTTAGCAGAAAAGAAAAAAAAAAACCCAAAACAACAAAAAAACCCAACAACAACTAAAAAAACCAACAAAAAAAATCCCCTCTTTTAAATCCTTAAAATACTCTTTGTTTTTTTAAAACAGTAACAAGGGGCAGGAAATAAAACCAGCAATTACTGTTAATGCTGTTGGAAACCATGACAAATTGTTCTTGCTATTTGTTTTTGCAGTGATTGGTGGTCTGCATGCAGAAACAAGTCCAGTTTTATTTAAACTTCAAGCTTGCATGCTAATTTTGGAATAGTAGCTCTAGTGTGGAGAGAGAGAGAAGAGGTTCCGGGTTTATTTGAAAAAAAGGGCTTCAGACAAGTAGAAGGACAAAGTAGGTGTAAAGTGAAGAGAGTCAGGCATCAGAAGGAAAACAAAATGCAAAAAACAACAAACAGCAAACAAGCAAATGTTTTTCTGTAGCACATAGAGGAGATGAGAACAAAGAAAACATGGGACCCATTAGATTGAAGGATGATTAACATAGACAGGAGCTGTAAAGGATTCAGAAGGCGAAACTGAAAGTGAAAAAGATTTGTAAGCAAGAAATAAACAAAGGGAAAGTCGGGAGAGGACTCGGGGAGGTGCATGGTCGGCTTGAGCGATTCCCTACAAAGTGAAAGCAGAGTGATGAAGTGCTGATATATGGAGTCAACAAGTCTGAAGAAATCAAAGAGGCAAGGAAGAAGGAAGCGGGGGGTGTAAGGGATCTCCAGCAGGGGGTCATGCAACTGACTCAAAGTCGTAAAAGAGTTACAGGTCTAAATCACACGCATCAACCTCACATAATCATTCTTCTTTTTTTTCTTTGGCCTGTCCTGCTCTTATTTTCTCACCTTTCCTGCAGACCAAGCAGAGTGAACTGAGCTTTCTCTTCAATAGAACCTTTTACCTCTCTCTGTGTACTGGACAAAAAAAGGAAGCTTGCAATCCTGCCATGTCTCCAATGGATTAGTTATATGATTATATATGCTGTTTGACAAAAGCTTTTATCCGCAGAACTCAAAGTGATGCACCAGGCGATCTATAGGGAAAAATTGTGGGCGAGTCTCATTCGCGTACACAAAAAAGGCTTAGCGCAGCTGCACAAAAACAGAAACAGTCGATGCAACATATGTGGCATACTAATAAATACTGCAAAAAATAGATTCTGTTGTCATTTGAGTGAACATGATGTGCCAGGTGAAAGATTTAAGTAACTTCACTGATCTGGATATTAATGCTGCTCTCTGTTATGTAAGGACACTTTTTATTCTCTTTTTATTTTTCCTATGTGTGGCAGTTTTTTAATATGCAAAAGGGGGAAAAAAAGAAATCCTACAGCAGGAGTCCTGTGGGTGATGAACAGCTTGTTGGTGAAACTCACAGCGGATTGCAAGGACTGCGCAAGCCAGCAGAACGGCTGCAAACAGGCAAAAATTGGCAGACAGAAAAATGTTTCTTTTTTTCTAGTTACTCCTTCCTGTATGCGTGCTACAGGAACCTAAAGATATCCATGCAGTCAGTAAGTGGAACGGACACTTGTCAGAGCTACATTAAGATTTAGAGATTTATGTTAGACAGGCTTAAACTTATCAGTTTAATGTGCCTCTTTATTTCCTTTATGTCATCCTGTATTGTCAGTTGCTTGAAAATTAAACAGTTCTTTTAAATGTCTTCTTTAATTAATGCTATTCACTTCGATTTTATTCTTCTCTCTCAATGTTCTTTTAATCCAACCATAAATCTGTTAATGACTTTTCCTTTAAACATTTTCTGATACCTCATTCTTTTATTCACTCCCTCTAACCTGAGCTGCAATATGGCCTATGTCAGGTTGGCCATAGCCCATGATTCCTATTACCATTTCTCTCGAAAAACCCCCTTACGTGCCATGAAGACTATTAACAACTGGTAGCATTCCACCTCTTGTTGCTGTCATGCTGGGCTGAAAAGTAGGTTCTATTGGGATGATCATATGTGATGTAATGACAGGTGTGGTATTTTGGATGTTATAAAAAATTACATTCATTTGTTTATTCAGGTGGAGAGCAACTAAAGGAGGGGTGGCAAACCAAGGAAGCCTTGCTAACACCAAAGTAACTATTGAAAAAAGTATTTACAATAGAAACCCAAAAATCAATTAAGATTTTAGTTACACTAAAAAATAAGTCAGTAAAAGGAGCCCAGGTTAAACAAATAAATAAAAGTTAAATAGAAATAGTCTGAATTTATGAGAAGAAACTGGCTATGTGCTAGACACCACAGCCTCTGAAAACAACCGTGCTAAAGATCCTCGATTTACGGGGCAGGTCCGATCCTTTGTTATAACAGTAACTTGCTGTCCACTCCACAGCGGACGGCGCTGACCTCTGGTACAGAAAGGAGACAACTCGGATGATTCCCATGGCTCTCTGCATCCAGCTTTCATTGCAATATTTTAATCCCTAAAACACTGACATGTAGCCTTGGCCTCCCGGCCAAGGCTACTGTCTTGGAATTAATTTCCGTATATTTTCTGTCAGTGTCTCTGCTGTCTTGCTCCTTTGTTGTTGTCTCCTTCCCATGCTCCTCTCTAGTACTCTCTTTTGAAGTGGTAGACTGCCGAGATTTGGTTAATTTGTTGATAAGGGAGACCTGGATAGGAAGTAAAAGCCATCTACAAATACTATAAAGCAGCAATTTTCAAAGTAAAAACATGCAAATTATAAAATAGATTTAATGTAAAACAAATCAAACCCAACTCTTAAGGCACAGGAAAAAAAGATAATTTTTTCTGGGTTATGCATATTTTTTCCCTTCAACTATGATATGTAGATGGTGAAAACATTGTGCTGGCCATAGCTTAGAAAAAGTGGCACTTGTTCATTAAGTTAAAATCTTGAAAAAACAAACAAAAAAAACCTCCTCTCTTATATTCGATACTGTATGTTTATAGTTTCAAGGTCAAGAACAATGGGGAGATAAAGTAATACCATTTACCCACAGTACAGCCTGTCAACATGCCCCTGGGCCTGCCTAACATGCCATTACGTGGCCAATGGTGTGTGAACTTGGCCGTATGTATAGCGGCTTGTTCAGCCAAGATGTGCACATCATGTATGTACGAGATGTCCAGGCATCTACCTCTACCTCGCTGTAACTCACATCCCCTGAACTCAACTGATTCTTCACATGAAGTGCGTCTGCTACTTCCCACTAAGTAATGACAACATAAAGCATGTTTATGACCACGGTACTCACTCAAATGGGAAAGGCGAGCATATACTGAGCACATATATGTGTTAGGATATATATCAATATGCTAAACAACATCATCCACAGCTGTTTTTTTTGTCAAGTTTGGATAGATAGGAGGAAAAGGAAGCAGAAGACAGAGGTCAGGGTGACCAGTAGAGTGACAGCGCCAGAGTAGTAAGTGTTAGAACAGATAAGAAAAAAGGTGAGACAGTGTGAGGTCTGCTGTCTATCTAGCCTGTCTCTATGAAGTTAATAAACTGCTCAAGAGCAAAGCATCATGGCCATCAATCATTCCAAAATGGGAAGTAGGAGAGGCAAATTGAAGAGGAGGGGAGCGATGAAGGGCAGTTGAGCAGGACACAGGGGAATGGGTCAAGGTCGAGATGAGAACTTGAGAGAAAATTGACAGTTGGTGTTATAGTAGGACTGAATGGCCCAGATATTTGTTGACTTTGTCCTTATTCCCTATTCTGCTGGATGCCCTTTCGATATCAGAGGAAGGGATAGACTGGAAGAGACGGGAAGACAGTAGCAGGCCAGGAAAAAAGAGAGAGATAAAGTTTGACATACTAAAAAATGTCTTTCCGGGTAGAAGTAGAATAAGACTAAAGATTAAAGGCAATCATGTCAATGTAAAAAAGAAACTATTCATTTCCTTCTGTTTCTACCTTTAACAGCTGCCAGAGAGAACCTAGAAAACTTTGATTCCCACATTCAAACATTGACTCAAATTGGCCTCATTACTAACGCAACTATCTGGATTTCTCATCTAACGTAAACTTTCCAGGTGTTTGTGTGTTCATGTGTGAGCACATATGCCCTGTCTTTGTGTTCACCTCCTTGGCACAGATTAATTAGCTTCTATAAATCTAGGTGGAGTACCAGTTGTCTATGTAATGAGCAGTGTGGAGTGAATAGGCGGAAAATTAACATTAAATTGCACATCATGCTCTGGGTCTCAGTGTATGGCAGCTCACCTCATTTTCTGAATAAGAACAGCATGAGGCACAGATGTTTCATCTCGACTTGGAAAATATTTCTAATTCCACTCTTGTTATTAATAAGAAAGGGCTTCTAACAACCTTGACTGAACTCCCCATGGTGTGCTATTAGCAAAGAACACAATTTAGTCGTTGACAGATATTTTTGGCTTTTGATTAGCTGCTGTTCTCTCAGACAAACCACTTTGATTTTGGGGGTTGTGTGCTTTTTTTTTTATTTTATAAAGCGTTTTACAGACATTAGCATCAGTTGACTTCACCATTTGAAAGCGTTTTGTGGTCCCCATTTGCTTTAGTCAGTTTCATATAAAATGACACTAGTCTGCTATAACCCCGGTGACTCTCTCTGATGCTGATTACCAACTAGCCTGGCTGAGCTGCTGTATGTAGCATATGACACAGCTGGAAACATCTATTTCTTCCAAGGAAAAATGGACACAGGACTCAAAGGTCACCCCTAGAAACTCAGAAATGGGATCCATTTGTTTTTCACATACATACTGGGGAAAAACCTCAAACCATTCCTAATTTCTTTAAATATTTCTTTTAAGGAGTCAAACTTTCTTAATAATACTTTTCCAGGTTTCCTGAAGGTCATTCAAAGTTTTCCTTTGAACAATGACTGCTTTTTCGCTCATTTGTAGTCCAGTCCAGAACGTTTCTTAAGCCACTTAACACTGAACTATGAATCATTCATTCAAAAGGCACCTAACTCACAACCAGTGTTGTGTATACACATAGCATACAACTTAGCAAAGAACCCATTTTAAATAGCATCTGTAGGTGATTTGTTAGAAGCAGCCTATCACAAAAACACATAATTTTTCACATTAGCTGAAAGTGTGAAGACATAAAGTTGCGTACACAAGGTGATTACAAAAGTAGAAATATGATAAATGCATCTAATCCTCCAATTCTCTATCTAGTACTGAAGCCCCATCAGAATTGGTCTCAATGGAAGTTGGCTGTGAAGAAGCTGTCCATAAGGGAGAAAAACAGGGAGAAAAGGCTGGGGTACACAAAGTTAGACAAAACTAGACTGAAAACCGGGACAGGTCTGTTTAGGAGATTAGGATAGGAAAGCAGGGAGACAGAGACTGCAGAGACATGCAACAAAGTGCCCTGGACTTGAACCAAGGCTGCTCAATTTAGTCTTCAGTCATGGGATATGCTCACATGATCAACCAAGTGAGCTAAAGAGGAATCACAGAGCTGTAATTTTTGGTTGCCATTATTATGTAATGAGGTGGTCAGTCGATGGGTAAAACAGTGAGTGTCTACAGTCATCTGTAAAACATGGTAGAGGCTCTGTCATGGTTTGGAGGTTCATTTAAACCAGGTGTGGGGAGATCTGAATGCAGAAAAGTACCGTCCGATTTTGGGCACCATACATTCTGGAAAGTGTCTGATTGGAAACAACTTCCCTGTCAACATGGTAGTGATTCCTAAACACATTGCCAAAGCAGTAAGAGTGTACCGAGTATTCTTGGATAAGGAAGCAGACAGTGGAACACAATCAGTCATGTACTGGCTACCGAGAGCCTGGACCTCAAAGAAAAGCTTTGAAATGTCCTTTAAGAAGCCTGGAGAACTATTCTTAAACACTACCTACGTGAGTTCAGACTGTGTTAAAGAATAATTTTTTCCTGGAATGATCTCTGTAGTTAGATTAATTCTCATGACGTACTATTTACATCTCCTTTCGTCAGCTTGTGGCCACCAAGCAACGTAATACATAATGATGAATTAATTAGGAACTGACGCCTTGTTTCATCTTTGGTCACCAAAATCCCTCATCATCTACATGTCAGGCTTGTGCTTGTCATTTTCTGACTCTCCTCAGTCTTTTTTTATGGCACAAGAGAAAGAGAGGTTATTAATAAATTGATGAAATGGTGCTGGGCTATCTTTCATTTTGAGTCTGCATCTTTTTTCTCTTTCTCCCTTCTTTCTCCTT
Source organism: Pundamilia nyererei (assembly GCF_000239375.1). Taxonomy (NCBI): domain Eukaryota; kingdom Metazoa; phylum Chordata; class Actinopteri; order Cichliformes; family Cichlidae; genus Pundamilia; species Pundamilia nyererei. The sequence goes on along the minus strand of NW_005187407.1, from coordinate 1,348,981 downwards.
TTGTCCACGGTTCTATCACAGTTTTAGTGTTTTATTCTTATGCAACTAGTTTCTGCCTCTTGGTTCATTTCAGTGGCTGTTGAAAGCCTTTGTGGCTCAAATGGGTGGAGGCGAGCTGTAGAATTGGGCAATTGACTCACTTGGAGAATATTTTAGAAGGTGTTATTTTCTTTATCAAATACCTAATTTATTGTAGTTTGATTGTAGTTGTGTGCTTGTCTGCATTAGAAATTGTACTCTTTATGTGTATCTCTATCACTGGAAACACTGGGTATAAAGAGACTCACTCAAGCCAGTTGGGTCTTTTGTGTGTGTGTATGTGTGTGTGTGTGTGTGTGTGAGTGAACTGTGCTTATGACGTGTGTACACTGGTGTATGAAAACACCATGCGCGTTCCTTCCCTCTGTCTGCAGATGCTGTATGAGATTGGACAAGCCCAGTCAAAGCCGTGTGGGATAAATTTAGCTCGTGCTAACACCCTTGGAGGCCTCTTAATAATTGAGAAGGCATCTGCTCCAATTAATGTGGCCCTCTAAATGGAATCCCTATTTAAATTTTCTCTAACTGGGTCACTCTCTTTCTCACTCTTCTTCTTCTCCTCTCTCTCTCCTTCTCTCTCTGCGGTGCAGTAAGGAAGAAAATGAGCTGCCTTCTACTTTTAAATGGTTTTTAGGGTTTCTGAAACATCATCTGGGATGTTTTGCCTGAGGTCTCCCAAGCG
>NW_005187407.1:1327029-1348240 GCF_000239375.1 Pundamilia nyererei | reverse complement strand
ACACACACACACACACACACACACACACACACACACACACACACACACACACACACACTGTGTACACACACTGAAATAAAGTTTTGACAGATTTTTCATGCAGCCCTCTTTTGAATGAGAAAAGGGAGGATCTCGGAACTTCTTTGAACTTTGATATGGCTGATAGATTTAGCCTATTAAATCAAAAACTGGGGGGAGGTGTTACCAGTTGGGCGTATAATGACTGAGTAAGCAGTTACATTGCCTGCCTCCTGGATTCTGATTAGTTACACTTTGAGACGGTTAGTTCTCAAAGTGGATAAAAACTTATTGATTTCCAAACAGCAGGATATTAATTTGAGTAGTTGGCCAGATGAGTGTTTAGACTATATCATGTACATATGTAATCAACAATAATCAATTATCAGTATCATAAATACAAAGCAGTAAGCAGTTGAGAGGTAGATTGAGGTAAAAAAAAAAAAAGTTTAGTTGAGTTTTGGTGCACATCAACAGTATGGTGAGAGCAAAAATATGACTGATGATCAAGTAATCCATGATATTGAGTTGAATGTATGTCTTCTCTTAACATATGGCAATTTTAGCAAGATTTTAACCAGATTTGTCCAAGACCAGATTGGTCTTTAAATTTTGGATTACTTAAAGTAATCACAATTGCTTTTGACAAATCACTTCCCTGTGCTTTTCACCAGCTATAAATCAGCTTTATCCGAGTCTGTCACCAAACGGGCTGGAGTTCTCTTCTTGAATCCCATCTCTTTTTGCTTTCCAGTGTCCTTAACCACATTGACTTCTCATGCTTCCCGGCTTCACCTCCCTTAGTCTTTACCTAAACAGCCGTGGTATAAAATCATGACTGCTATGTAATCCCCAGTGGCTTTTCAGTATTTGGGCAATCCCTCCTGAGTCACACAGACTGTTTTGTTTGTGTGCGTCTCCACACTTTAGCTTTTCATCTGTCTGCTGCAAAAAGAAGAGAGAGAAAAAAATTAGGGTGCCTGATTGCTTGTGTATTACTGTGTGTATGCATCTGCTTGTGAGTATGCATAATATGTGTGGGTGCTTGTGCTTGGGGGTGGGTGTGCAATGCTAAAAATAGCTCTGTGGGCCATAGCGACAGGGAGATCCAGTATGCAGCTGGAAGCTGACTCACAGGGTGGACACTTTACTAGATGGATAACACACTGCTCCTTCGCCCTGACCCACTGTACTTCTTTCCTCCTTTCTTTCCTTTCTTGCTTCCATTTGATCTAAATGGCTCACAATCGCAAAGGCTCATAGAATTGTAGAAGTCGGCAAAAAGATCAGTGACGTGTCATTTAGATCTCAACTGAAAATATGGTTTTATGAGCATCTCTAATCCAGATCATGGAAAAAAGCAGGTTCTCACAGTGGAGTCATTCGCAATGAGAGGTAGACTGGTGTTTCACAGAAAATGAATAACACAACACAGCAGCTACAGTGCAAGTATTTTAAGGGTCAGAGTTTTAAAGTGTACATATATAGTGTATGAAGACTCCCACACTGGGAGAGTGGCTCCAGCACATTCCTGGAAAGACATTTGAGATCTCTGTCTGGAAGAGTGGATACTTGGGAACAACAAAGATACTGTGCAGGACAAGCTCCCAGGCCTCTGGTAGATGTCCTGAGCTTGAAGGATAAAGTCTACCCACAGTGTGAGTGAGGAACTGATAGATAGATAGATATATTTTTTGATCTGATAGGTTTACAGAGGGTGGTCATGAAAAGAGAAAATACCCAGTGAGCGGCAGTTCTCTGGGTGAAAATGTATCGTTGATGTCAGAGGAAAATGGCCACGCTACTGTAAGCTGATAGGACGGCAACAGTAACTTAAATAACAGCTTTGCACAGCCAAAGTATGCAGATAAGCATGTCTGAATGCACAACACATTGATCAATCGAACCTTGAAGCAGATGGGCTAATGCAACTACAATGCTAAACCACACCAGCTACCACTCCTGTTACCTAAGAATAGGTCTGATGTGCACATTTCAGATTGTGGCATAAACAACATGAAAGGATGGATCTATCAATGGTTCAGGCTGATGCCACTGATGTAATGGTGTGGGGAATGTTTTCCTGGCACACTTTAAACCTTTAGTATCAACTGTACATCATTTAAACACTGCAGCGTACTGGAATATTATTGCTGACCATATACATCCCTTTATGACCTCAGTGTAGCCATCTTCTACTTCCCGCAGGATAACCTGTCATGTCACAAAGCTCAAATAATCTCAAGATTGGTTCCTTAAGCAATGACAGTAAGTTTGATGTACTCAAATGGCCTCCACAGTCAGCAGAATCTAGTAGAGCACTTTTAGGATGTGGTGTAGAAGAGGAGATTCACATCATGGATATGCAAATGTGCGATCCTATTGTGTCAATATAGACCAAAATCTTTGTTTCCAGCACTTTGTTGAATCTGTGCCACAAAGAATTAAGGCAGTTCTAAAGGCAATGATAGAAACTCCGGCCTACCCTTTTTAAAAACTGCATTGTCAAATAGCTTACAGTCTAAGCAGATTCCGTTTTGAATAGTACCCACATATGACAAGGAAGAAAGAAAATGGAACTGCAAGAGAAGGAGAAAAATAAGGAGAAAAATAGGTTTAGTTAAAGAGAGAGTGAGGTGAATAAGAATGAGAGTGAAAGAATGTTGAATGTCATTGAGAAGAAAAAGAAAAAAACAAGGAAAGGGGAGAGAGTATGTGTCTGACATGAATCTGTCTGCTTGTGTCACACTGCGTCTGGTCTCTTTTCACCTCTCCTGTGCCTTGGTGATCTAAATGGAAAAAGAAGTCCTAATGTGAATTTTGCATTCACATTGCATCTTGACACAGTTCTGTCTCATGTTAAAAAATGAGACAGTGCAGGACAGTCAGAGAAGAGTGCAAACTAGAGAGGGAGAGAAGAGAAAACTGGCAGAAAGTCAGACTGTATGACTCAGAAAGGGGAAAAATCAGGGCTTAGGAAAAAAAAAGTTCACACTGAGATGTAGGGGGAAAGGGGATGAGTAAAAGACAGGAATAGTTAATGAGGGGATAACATAATTGTGGAAAACCACAGAATGTGATACACCTGTACCTTTCTATGCAGAAATGTTAAACTTCTCCAACTTACATCAAAACCTGCCGACTCACGCTCTAGGTTAAAGCTATTCTAATTGACAGCAGCAGCTACCGCAAGTCAGAAAGCGGTTTCTCGTAGTCATTGGTTACATTCTCAAAGGTCAGCATGCAGGTGGTTTTAGCTTCAACAAAGCTGCCAAGATTTGGTGTAGAGCACTTCATAAACAATATAGTGAACACCAAATGGGTGAAAGTACCATGTGGTGATTACCAAGTAGCACTGAAAGCAGATTTTTGTCTATAATTTGACCATTGTGCTAGTTTAGCACACATATCTTTACTCCAGTTTTCTTAGAGAGGTAGCTGGATGTTAGTGGTATTTGTGGCTAAATGCATAGAGATGCAGGTCTTTGAATAATGGACATTACTGCATGTGCAGGTGCCTGTTTTCCTAACAAAACATGGCTAGTTGCACCCCTGCTGGGTGTATAGATGCCCCCTGTATAATGAGAACACTGCCTCCTCTGCACATACACGCACACACGGACACACAACAGCAACTTGGATCATCACCGCACTAGCAGAGCCATTCCACATGAGCACCTTTAGCCATTAAAATACACAGCTGAATGGAATACAAAGAATGGCTGAGAACTGCGTGCTGAGCTTGTTTCAGGGGTACTACAAGTTTCTTCCCTGAATCTGACAAAAGAACTAAACAACCTCAATAAAGTCTAACTTGTAGTTGCTAATTTAAAGCACAAATTAACTTTCACACCACTAATTGTAAATAGAGACAGTAGCAGGGAGCGAATGCACTTTAATTTTGGATAGATAATTGCTGTAGTAGTAGAAGGTAGTTGAAGGAATTATAGACAATATAGTGAACAAGAATCATTTACCAGCAAATGGGTGATTTGGGCACAAGGTTGGTTATTATGATGTTTTTAATGTCTCATTATTATCACATTTTTTAATGCAAGTATTGCACAGATATAATTTTTTTTTGTTAGGAGGTTAATATAAACTATTATTATACTATTATAAATTGGTACCCTTAAACATATTTCCATTCATAGCCTTTGTTTCTGGTGATGTCCTATTCTGTTACATGAGTTACATCCTCTTATTGAGATATGGTGTTGCTGCTACAATGTTAGTGCTATTCTTGTGAATGGTAATAAAATTTCTTAAACAATCATCTTTATTCTTATCTAATTAATACCCCTTAAAAATAATGGATAAAAACTGTCATTTGCATTTTTGTCTGTAAAATCCATCATGCATTATCAACTGCTGCTTTACCTCCTCTGTGGGAAGTTTCCTGGTTCTCTTTCCTGGTGCAGACATAGGCAGCTAAGAAAAGGAATGGATGAATGGACCAGGATGTAAAGGGTTATTTAGGGGGATATTCTCTGCTAATTTAAAGACCAATAACATAAAAAAGTGTGGTGCTTTCGGTTTAATTTTGGAGTCACAGAAAAGAATTCATGCCTCATTCTCCGTGTTAGTAGCTCTGTCCACAGAGACCTAAAGTAGATAGAGTTGTACACTCTGTCCCTTACAGTTTGACAATTAATTTGTTAATTAGATATACTGATGCCTTGGTTTTTTAGGTCCTCTGTAATTAGTTACTAATTGGAATTACATCTCAAGCAGGGAGACACAGAAACAGAGGAAATTGGGTTTTGTGAGGGTGTAAATTGATTATGTGCTCTTACCGTTGTTTTAGTCATACCTGCTGTTCAGTCTTGTGAGGGAAATACATTCCTAAAGCCAAACAACATGGTCAAGAATTTATAAGTTATAAAATACTGTCTAAGAACTGGTTCTATTAGTAGCATTAAAATAATGGATGTACAGATAGCACATTTTAAAGAAGAAAGCTGTGCACTGGATTACATTTGATTCGGCTGCCCTTGTTAAGAGAAAGCCTGTCAGTTGGTGGATTTAGCTTATGATGTGTGTATGTATTCATTTTCATTTTTTTGCTATCCCCAACACAATTAGCTTTTCTGACCTAACGAGGACAAAAATGAACTCCACTGAGAATGTGGAAAACAGAGACGCAAAGAGCAGGACAGAAAAAAGAGCAGGTGAATGGACAAAGGAGAGTTATAAATTCACAAGCTTATTTCAATTTCAGAAATGAATACATGAACTTCTTTTTACAGGTTGGTGTTGTGAAGTCTGGAACCACTATTGATTCAAACATCTTTTATATTTTTCAAATCTGGAGAGCAAAATAGCTTTGTATTTCAAAACACTTTGTAAGAAATTACATTTTATTTAGCCAAAATGCACATTTTGGGGCGATCGTGGCTCAAGAGTTGGGAGTTCGCCTTGTAATCGGAAGGTTGCCGGTTCGAGCCCCGGCTTGGACAGTCTCTGGTCGTTGTGTCCTTGGGCAAGACACTTCACCCGTTGCCTACTGATGGTGGTCAGAGGGCCCGGTGGCGCCAGTGTCCGGCAGCCTCGCCTCTGTCAGTGCGCCCCAGTGTGGCTGTGGTTACAACGTAGCTTGCCATCACCAGTGTGTGGATGTGTGTGTGAATGGGTGGATGACTGGATGTGTAAAGCGCTTTGGGGTCCTTAGGGACTAGTAAAGCGCTATACAAATACAGGCCATTTACCATTTACAAGCCGTTGATTGATTTAGTGGAGACCTATTGCTGGATGTTATTGTGTAAAAATACATTGGTTTAGTCATAACTTTGATTTTAGACAGGATGAAACTCAAAGTCTACTTACTTGCTTACTTACAGAGTCTACTAACTCATTATTTGTGATGACTGGACATCAGCCGAGCGTCTGCCTAGTGTTAGCTAACCCCCAGGGATGGACAGACTAAAGTCCAAACAGGGCACAGATAAGACTTCAGTCTTTTTTCCTCTTGTTAGATGCAATTCTCATTTTTCTAGAAGCCAGTGTTGGCTGACCATTGTAGCTGAACTCTTGCAGATCTGCACAGACTGTCACTACTCATGCCTCAGTTTATGGGATGCTGGGACTTACTAACTTATACAGTAATAATGATAATTATTATATAATTTAACTTATATTAGTTAGTGATACCACATAATAATTATATCATACACATCATAATGATACATTGGAGTGTATTGTCATCAGAGGTGGAAAGTAACTAAGTACAAAACAAAGAGAGCTAACTTCACTCAGAGATGGAGAAAGATCAGAAAGGAGAGGAAGAACAGAGGTTAGATTTAAAGGTAAGAACTACTCAGTGGGATTTGATAAACTGGAAATGTAAAGGTTACATGTAAGTCTTCATGTTTTTAGATGTTTAAATGTTGTGAAACATGCTGTAAATAAAACGGAGGTAGACTAATTGCTATTTAAAGGCTGTATGAAAATACTCTGCAGTTTAGTGCAGGATGAACAGGTTTGTTTGCTGTACTGTGATGGATTTAGAGCAGTGGCTGTGGTTTCATGGTCAGAGTAAGGTTACATCAAATGTAACAGAGATTCGTATAAATTTTAGCTGTTGATGTTTAGATTCATTCACTGAAATCCACCTTCATACCAATTTTATACCATCTAGAAAAAAGATAGTATAAATAGTGTACTGTCATTGATGAAAATCAGCCAGGACTACTTAACATCTGCTGACATCTGGTTGAATTAAGTTGTGTACATCCACAAAGAGCAGCAGGTCAGCTGATCACAGTCTGTGAACTGAGAAAATCTACTGGAGAGCTCGACAGAAATTATTGTGGGTTATGTTTCTTTTCCCCATACTGAGCCATTACAACCAATTCTGGTCTTCCCCACCTAATGAAACCCACTTTAACTCCTCACTATACATATTTTCCTGTTTAGAGGCAAAGTCACCCAAAGCTGATTATAATTAGAATATAAAGAAGTTAGACTGAAGTTTGTATTCCCATCTGCTGATTTTATGTTATTTCATCATTATGTTGTGTTATTTTATCATTAGGTTAATATAGCACAAGGTTCCGTTAGCTTTGCACAAAAATATAAACCTCCTCCAAAGAGCTACTTTAATACTTTGTGCTTTATACTTTGAGTATATTACAGAGCTGGTACTTTTTTACTTTTACTTGAGTAAAGAAGTTGAATCAGTACTTCAACTTTTAATGGAGTATTTGTACTTCTTTAAGTCTGTACTTTGGCCAAGTCTGATTGTCATAGATCTTAAAGTGTTGAATGGTTTCTGGTAGGTGAGGATGTCTTGTGACTCAATAACCATAGGTAAATATTCTGATATCACAGCTAGATAAGAGTCCTGCTGGGGTGCTGTAGGTTCTCTAAGTGCTGTACTGGCCTTAATTGCGTAAAATTTGTTCTTATTGTGTACTAATTGTACCCATTATCATGTAGTACCCCTCAGAAATGTTTCACTTTCCTACCTTTGAAATAAAGGTACTGAATGATAAATATGTGCTTAATAATGTGTTTGAATAATTGTTGAACAAACTGAGGCTTTGAATGGTGTCGGTTCTGGGTCAGAAAGATGTTAGAAAACAAAGGCTAATGTCACAGCTATGTATGTGATGTGCTTTACACTTGGTCACATTGAAATCTAGAACCACCTTGTTGTTGGTCAGTCAGTGAGATTTCTTTTCTCTAAATATCTAAAATTCAATAAACTATAAAAGTTAAAGTCTTTCAGGCACTGAATAAAATTGCTCTTGTCGATCAAATCACCCAAAAGTTGGCTTTTGCACTGATAAGGAAGCAAATATCTCAGAATATGAGAATAACTGGTTGCTTCAGGACTACATGGAAAAGACAAGGCAGGAAATGGGGTTTGTTTTGCTTAAAATAGATGCTGTAAGACCAAAGTTGGTGTTTACAACATTAAGCACCAGCTGTGTTCAGACAACCATGTTTACTATCTGTAAATTAGACATATGTATATGTATACTGCTGTGTGTTGCTGCTAAGTATACCACGTTTCCACTTTCAGTTGGGAAGTAGTTTAAATAGTTGGGTATATATATGTTAAGCCATATCCATGCAATAATTGCCTAAATGCTGTAAAATGAGCCAGAAGGACACTGGTTCAGTTGCAGAACTCTGTACTTTTCCACATAGTTCTTTCTGGCTGTAATAGAAGTAATTTTTAAAGCAGCTTCCCGGTAGTATGTCCAACTCTGCTGACCATCTTTGCCAAGCTTAGATCTCCTTATAAGATGCGTTCAAGGGGAATCATTTGCACTCAATTTGAATTTTCATCTATTTAATATGTCAAGTAATTTATCAAAGCCACCCAAAAAAGACTAAATCTGAATTTGGTGGAGGATTTGGACTTGAACCAGATTGTTAAAGCAGATTGGAATTTCAGATACAAACCTTGTGGAATAATATGCATTTTGTGCACAAAAGATTTCTTTGGGAATTCACTAATCTCAAATTGAATATGCTTCCAATATAATTCTCTTGATTGTTTCAGGGTATTTTATTGTCTTTCTTGAATGCTTTAAGTGACTATTTTTATTCACAGGGCTGAATTTCAAAAAGACCAATGTGTCTTTGAAAGTGTCACATGATTATTTCCTAAATTATGAAATGGAACATTTTAGGATTAGGCTTTATTACTCCTATGCAGCATTTCTTCTCTCTGTCTTTTAATATCAACCCCTTCCCTCCCCACTGTACGAGCATGGACACACATAAATCTTCCTAAGGCTTTGTATGTGTGTATATTACAAAGAGATGCAATGAAACTGCCTTAATTCATTTTTTGTTTCCTGAGTGGTAGCAATACAGATTACTGGCCTGAATTTGACCCTCTTCTGAATGCTCAACTTGATTAGTAATTGCATAGCTGGATAATAAAAAATCTTTAGCCAGGGGATCTAATAATATAACTGAATGTATTTCTTTTATGATAATAGTGTAGAAAATCTCCCATTTATACACATTAATGGAGCTTATGGAGCTCATAGGGAAGTTTAAGGCTGGAATATAAAGCAATTTCCATCACCTCCCGTAACTTATCTCATTCTGTTTCAGTTACATGCATGTCCACAGAACACATTGATCATTTCAAAAAAGCTCAGTCTGCCGTTTGCCTGTGCGAAACCCAGCTCAGTGGATACCATTACACTGTAAGCTGGAAAGCATCAACAGCCACCCCAAGCTACTGTTATATTTTCGAGATGTTGCTTTCGAGCTTTGCAATTCAAGATAATTTTGTTTACAATGAAAAACTATGGATTCAAGGCTCCATTTAGCATCTTGTATATATTGTTACATACAAGGGTTAACCAGCTCTGTTCCCTTTACTCCACTCATTTATGTTTCTGTTCTGACAAGACAGTTTCCTGATTAGGCAGGAAAGCTGGTTGCAGTACATCAAGCACACCATTGTTTTTCTTGTGACATCACCAATAAGTTTGATGTGTCACATGGCCCTCTTCCTATTGAAAAAACAAAAGTTGTATCCAAGATGGCCGACTTCTAAATGGCCACCATGGTCACCACCCATCCTGAGGAGTTTGCCCCCTCACATATACTAATGTTCCACAAACAGGACTTTAATATCACCAACCATTCCCATGTTATTACGGTGTATCCATATAAATGGCCCACCCTGTACTTTATTCTACTTTTACTGACAATATCATAATCTCAAATCAGGCGGTACACATTTACTTCTTAAACGCGATGGTAATGTTTTTACATTGTTAGTCTGTAGACAGCTTCAGTTGCCACAAAGGTGGGTCTGCCTGGTGTTTATATATTTGCCTCTATGTGGGCAACTGTTCAACAAAACAGTGTACAGTGGTCCCTCGCTATAACGCGGTTGACCTTTCACGGTCTCGCTGTTTTGCGGATTGTTTTTGTGCAATTTTGCATGCTTTTTTTTTCTTTTCTTACGGCGCATTGTGTTCTGCGTCCTGATTGGCTGTAGACCATTGTCAATCAATCTGCTCCGTACCGTGTCTCCTGTACAGAATGTTTCAGCTTGTCAAATTTACATAAATCTTCGATTGCTGGCAGTGTGACTTTGAAGTGCTGTTTGTAAGTTTTCTCGCCAACAAACACAGCAACATCGACTAAATGTTTTGCGCCATCAAAGGCACCTGCAGTAGCAGCCAAAAGGCAGGGGAAGATGCTAACCATCGCACAAAAAGTTGGACTTTTAGACACGCTAAGGGAAGGTAGACGTTACAGTATATTTCGGACCATATGGCACACCGGATTATGAGCCGCATTAAGTGAAACATAACAGTCAGAAGATAAGTCAGACTTTACTCAACTCATTCTTCTTACTTCCTCCACTTCTGTACTATTGATTCATTAATGTTAAATTCTCTCACAGCTCCATGTTCTGGACCTGAAAACAGGGTTTATCTTTGGTTTCATTCTATAATACTGGACTTATTTTTCTACGAAGGTTTGAACTTTGAGAGAGAAACAAGAGAGAAAAGTGTGAAAATGTTCATGCCTGTCTGAGAAAACTGTATAAAGTGTGTATTTAGGGATTTTACAGCCTTTAAACATCTATAATAATTGTAAAAAAATAAACCTGGCAATTTCAACTATCGCGGGTTATTTTTAGAGCGTAACTCCCACGATAAATGAGGGACCACTGTACATCAAATTAAAGGCAGAATTTGAATGTGCTTGTGGTGCGAGACCCCACTGGTGTGGTGGCTGGTGTGATTCTGTTATAGGTTGGTCTCTAGTTATATACAGTGAGCTAAATAATTATTTGATTTCTCACTTGAATAGTTGCTAATTGTGATGGTAGAGACATAATATAAAACAGAATTCTAGATTTACAATACGCATTGCATAAAAGTTATTACTTGATTTGCATGTGATTGAGTGAAATACGTATTTGATACCCAGGCAAAACATAACTTAGTGGAAAAAAACACTTTATTGGCAATTACAGCTGTTAGATGTTTCCTGTAGTTGGTCACCAGGTTTTCACACATCTCGGGAGGGATTTTGGCCAACTCCTCTTTACAAAAACTCTTTTAATCTTTTAGGTTTTGTTACTGGCATTTGGTTTCCACTGAAGTCTGGAGACTGGCTAGACAACTCAATGACATTAATGTGCTCCTTTGTTTCCTTGGTAGTATGTTTTAGATCTTTGCCATGCTGGAGGACACACCCATGATATATCCTCAGTGGTATGGCTGAGGGAAAGAAGTTCTTATCCAACTTCCAAATTCAGCACAGGATCAAATAATTATTTCCCCCACTGTAGGTTGTTTGAAATGTCAACATGGTGAAAGCCTTTGCTGCTGCATCCTGTTGCAAGATGATCTCTAATTACATGCCTACTTACATCTCTAATTACATTTCAGGGAAAAGTAATGAAAGGAGTTTTTTTTTTAATATAACATCCTTGTAGTGTCTTTCTGTTATCTTTAGTAACTAAAGACTTAATTCATGGTCACCCCTTAAGTAATCTACAAGTGTTTTCTCTTGTGAAAATGTCAAAGCCCTAAAATGTCAAATACATTGTAATGTGTCACTGTTTCCTTGCAAATTGTAAATGGCTGAAGAAGTAATGTGTTTTCTCACTGGTTGCATTCATATATATGGTTTATGAGTGTTTCCCGCTTTTCTGTCTTCCACCAGCCACCACTGAAACACTTTGGCTATAGATAAAGGAAATTACTTTCACAGAGATAAAATGATGATCAGATTGAACACCTTACCATTTGGATACCACATAGAACTTGATTTATATTTCTTTACAAGGTGGGGACTGTAAATGTATTGCTGACACACACAGACGTAGATCTTGCCACCTACACCTCCTGTACACCACTCAGGGGGTGTTGGAAACTAAGGGCTACCTGGCCACCTACCTTACAGCACTAATGAATAAAACAACAGTCACTTGGAGCTGTGTGTGTGTGTGTGTGTGTGTGTGTGTGTGTGTGTGTGTGTGTGTGTGTGTGTGTGGCAAGCTTCTGCTGACGTGCTGGCTTTTAAATGAACTCCTCTGGCTGGCTCTTTGGCTTGCGACCTGATTTAAGTGTCTGCATGCATATACGATAACCTGAGAAGCAGCAGTAAATGACCACTGTCAGAACAAAGCCAGACTCATCCACTTGGCATCATTCATCTTTCACATGCCTTTGCACTGCGACTAAGGCAGGTCAACTAAACATCGTGCTATTATTTTTCTTTTTGTTTTTTTCTGACTGGAAGGTCCACACTACTACTTCAAAGTGTGATTTCTAATGATCAGCGTCTTTCACTACATTTTGTACTGAATAGTTTTAGACCTCAGCCACAAGACCTTAAGACCTGTTGCTGGAGGTTACTGGCTAATGCTAGGTGAAATCGACTGTAAGCAGGGTGCTGGACCAAAACCCTCCTTGTGTTTGCTGCATTTGCTTGTATTTTGGATGAAGACAGCAACTTGTCTGCAAACTATTTGTTTGAGTGGTAGTACCATAACCTGAGAACATTCACCTTCAAAGTAAAGACTGTGCCTCACCCCACCGAGGGTTCACAACCACTTGGGTAATAAAAGTAGTCTCTTGTTGTTTGCAGGAAATATGGCATGTATTTTACAAACTACTGTGACAACCTGCTAGTTACCAAAACAATGGCAAAGAAACTATTCACCAAACAGTTGTGGGATATACACTTTTCCCTAGTGTCCGATATTTGCCAGGGGATCATTAATTAGCTTCCTAGGCCTGTGTGACTGAGGCCTTATTGAGTCATTTTACTCAATAAGGTAAAATGACTTAACGTTGCAGATACTCAAAAAGTTGATTCTATTTATCTGAACGTAGTGTTTCCAGATGATGTCCAGATGAACATAAACAACTTTTTTGGGAATTCCTTACTTTGAGCATGCATCAAGACCTTTGCAGATACCTTTTGCAACTTTTTTGCAAAGCTCTAAACACATTTTTAGCTATGCACTTTCTAGTTTCACAGTTACGTTTGCAGAAGCTGCAAGCACAAGGTTAATGATTGTAACGGTCTATAGACACAATCTTGAGAAGCAGAGTAGGAATAATGAGTGTACTGTAAGAGACGGTGGGCGAAAAGGAGGACAAGAACACGACCATGAACAGTAATGTAAGATGAAGTTGTGTGGTAGACCATACCTTGCTTAATGGAATTACATCTTTTATAACAAAAACAACGTCTCATTTCTTCTAATAGTAAATGTGCCATGTAGATTTATTTTGTAAACTGTATGATGACCACATGAGGGTCAAAGTGCTGAACATTTTTTTGAGTTACTTTGTGAGTGATCTGAAAATTATTTTCTCTTGAGCATTGGAAACTGTTTTGATGCAGTTGTTGGTTGTTACTCATTCACTCAGGTTTTGTGAATGAAAACTGAAAACAGTTTTTTCTTTTATATTTTGATAGTTTTGAGAAATGGCTGAAAGGTTTCAAGAAACATCTTTTAAATTGTAAAAAATTGTAAAACATTTGTCTTCAGGTTAGATTTTGTGTTGGTTTAGGTTGTTTTTTTTTTTTTTTTAAACCTTCATAAGGGGTTTTTCAAGCCATTTACGCCTTGACCTCTGCACACGGCTTTTGACAGCAAACTTTATTACTTGACTGCCTGAAAAAATGTCAAGGGCTTATGTACTCAGCTTCAAAATTCCTTGAATCTTGCTCACTCAGTTTTTTATCATGGAAACCAGGCCTTTTCATTAATTCTAATCAAATGTGGATCCCACAAAAGTGATCCTAGAAATGCATTTTATATTTAAATATGCTTTACAAACTCTGTTCTTCTTTTATAATGGCTTTTAAGTTAATTATTTGGATAGATAACATTAGATCAAATATTGTAGTCATATAAATGTGAATTACAGCTGAAGCAGAGAATGTCACTTTAATGGACCATAACATTATCAGATGGCTGTACCACTGACCCCCTGCCTTTCTTTAACTTACAATAAGGAAACTGTTTCCCAAGTGAAATATTACATTGTTCTGGTTGCATAAATACTGTGAACATGCGTTTAAAAAAATTCTAATGTTGCTTTTATTGGTCATATTAGTGAGTTATTGTTCTGGAAAATGTATTAGATGTTTCTGTGAGTTTTCTATGTGTCATTTTAAGTTTTCTTAAATTTTCAAGAAAGGTACAGAATATTTCAATAAGATCCCAGATAGAATTCCTAAAGCAGGTGATTTGTACTACATTCTTTCTCTAACTTTAATCTTTGCTGAATTTCCAAACCTCAAAAACGCAGAAGGAATTTCTTAGTTGATGAATGAGAAGTGCATCAAGATTCTGCTTGTTCACAACGACGCCTCATTTTGGCAAACATCCATCATGTAGCTACAAACACTGACGTGTTATCGCTGTAATGAATATCTAACATCAGGATTCATTAGGAGTTGATTATAACCACTTAAACCTACATGGAAACGCAGGCTGGCAGGTTAAATTTTGCATGTATGAAGAGCATGTGTGTGCACGTGTCCAAATATGTCAGTGTTTTTGTTTCTAGCATGCTTGTGCAACCGCGAGGATTGCCCATTGCTAATAGGTTTGTAGATAGAGGAGCTTTATTATGCTCTTTATGACTTTTTAACGGACTCACAGCTCACTGTTGAGCATATATGTGTGTGTGTGCATTTGCATGAGTGTGAATATTAGTAGTGAATATGAGCAAGCTGAGTGCAGGTTTGCAACAGAATGTAGTCCGTGGGGGTGGTAGTGTACTGAGAAGAGGCCTTGAGGGAATGAGGGCTCCAGAGATAGGTGGTGGAGAGAGAGCATGACAGAGGGATAGTGATGGGTGGAGGAGAGAAAATGTATTTCATCAGAGAGAGAGAGAGAGAGATAAAAGGATAGGCAGCGAGACAGAAAAAAGAATGATGGAGTGAAAATGAGGAAAACAAAAGTGGTACTAACTCTGCTCCATGCTGTGTGTGGGCAGATAGAGTGGCAGTAATGAAGAACAATATAGTAAGACAAAGTAAATGAAAAAGAAGAAACAGTCACTCATTTATGAAGCAAATATACACCTGATACTACCATTGCGGCTCTAAAATCCAACCTAATTTTGGACTACAAATGTAGTCTCATGTTACTGTTCTGTGTTGTGATTATCCCCCTGCTGAACCATCTACATCGGTCTGTCATTATCTTACAAAGAAAGGCATATAGCGGTTATAAAAAGTACGTGCCCCAACTCAGTACATGAATGAAAGCAGGGAGTCCACGACTATTACACAATAGCCGTGGAAGAGAAATGTGGGGAATGGTTGTTGCTGTAGCTAACTGGATCTTTTCAGCGGCTTGTGTATGATGGGCTGAATGAGAAAT
This sequence comes from Pundamilia nyererei, assembly GCF_000239375.1. Lineage (NCBI taxonomy): Eukaryota > Metazoa > Chordata > Actinopteri > Cichliformes > Cichlidae > Pundamilia > Pundamilia nyererei. The sequence continues at coordinate 1,332,873 of NW_005187407.1, read as the reverse complement.
AAGTAACTTGCAGTAAGTAATGATATGCTAATAAGCCATGTTTTCATTCTGTTATGCTAGTTAGCCATACGGAGCAGTTAATCATTCATTAACACATGTTCTTAGAACGTTTATTTTAAGCATTAATTACAAATAGGTCAGCATAATGAAGTACGGTTTTCCTTTATGATGTAATCATAATCAAGCGATCACATCTGTTGTATACTCTTTTTTTTCTTGTTCATCCATTTTAATGACTTGAGGTATAAACTAAAATGTGAATTTAGGAAATGATTACAGATCTACTTGATGATATCTTCGTAAATTGCAGGATTGAGGACCCAAATGGAGACACAAAAGATTCACTGACACAAAAGACAAACCTTTATTTCAGCTGATGGAAACTTGATAATATAAAGGACAGTGAAGAAAATTCAAAACTGAACCACAGCAATGATTGAAGACCCTAAGATAAACATGAAGGCAAAATAGCACTATCTGTATGTGAAATGGCAGTCAGAGAGTTAGACACAGGAGGGTAATAAGATGCAGGTGGAGATAGTAAAAGACAATGAAAATGGAGTAGAAGTAAAACTACACACAAGACACTAGAGACAAATGAAAATAGAACGAGAAGACAGTAACTAAACAGGGAAATGGAGACAGATGAATAGACTTGACAATTAACTTGAACTTGAACCCAAATCCAGACACAAAAAATGGACTGAAAAACAAAAGCAAAACCTATATTTCAGCTGATGGAAACTTCACAATATGAATTTCACCAGGACAATGAACAGAATTCAAAACTGACTGGTGAAACACAGCATGGATAATACACACTGAGATGAGGACTGAGGGAAGACAGCACAATTTATAGACAAAAGGATAATCAGGGAAATAGACACAGGAGGATAACAAAGGTAGATTGACAACAACACAGAAGGGAAAGAGAAGCTAAACACGAGGCACTAGAAACAAATGGCTACCAAAATACAACAGAAAGTAAAAACCAAACAGGGAAATAAAAACACTTGCATAAACTTAACCTGGGAGATCCGACAAATGAGGATAAGACAGGAAACACTGAGAAAACAAATTAAACTCTATAACTAGGACTAAATTATAACAAGAGTAAAGGCTCCCAAAATACTCAAGAATAGAAACAACAGAAACCAAACTAAGAACACCTAACACACAAGCTGGAAATAAACCTCAAAAAACACAAAGACAAATCTGAGATCATGACAGTTCTGCTTTGGAGTTTGTTTTTTGTTTTCATTTATATTAGTGCTGCTTTTAGAACGAGTGCTTTCTTTCACTGAAAACATTCATGTTCCTATTCTTGCGTGCATTCGTGTAGCCCGACTAGTATTTAAGTGCTTAAGCAGAAGAGAAACGTTGTGGCAGCATAACCAAGGACAGGAAAAGAGAACTACTTATTATTGAAGTGCTTGTGTAATGATAAACAGAGCTCAAAAATCTGTAGAGGACAAAGAGAGGACATGAGGTTGTGAGGAAAAACAAGCGGGGAAGATGACAAAATGGACAAGACGGGGGATGTGAGAGGAAGAAGAGAAAGATAAGTGACGAGAGAAGGGCCAGAGGATGGCAGGTGATGACAGGGAAAAAAAATCATGTATGTTAGATGACATAGATGACAAGTATGTGATGGAGGGATAAAGATTAGGCTGGGTGAAAAGAAGGAGAAGCAGAGAGGCTATGTGAATTAGAGAGAAATGTGAAGGAGTGAAGTGAAGTAGAGGAAAATGCTGGAGAGAAAAAAGAGACAAAGGGGTGGAGAGTTTAGAAGTTTTGAAATTGTAACTATAGGGAATTGGGACAAGGATAGAGTTTGATAGCGTGAGGTTGAAGAAGACTACGGCAGGAATATAAATGTCAGAAGATGCTGAAGACATGCAGTTTGCTGGAGAAGGAGGGCAAGAGAGGGCGGATTGTATAAATCCATCCTTCCTTGAAATATAATATGACATTTATGATGTGTACAAATCTGGAGCCTCTTACCAGCGCTTCAGGCAAAATCCTCCCAAATGTTCGGCATTAATCAGGAGGGTGAGCTTTAAAGACTCAAGGTGCTCAAGTAGAGCGGCTTCGTGCGTTAAAAGCAGATATGAACGTTAAATTCAGATGTTTTATGATACCTGTTTTTATTACCATTTCTTTCAAGTCCCTTACAGTCTCTCTTACACTTTCCTTTTAAACACATTTCCTTCATTTTTGTTTGTTCATTTTTGTTGTTGTTTGTAATTCATCAAATACTGAAAAAAGTCTTCCACAAAAAACAAGCCAGCTTTGTGTAAGTTTTATTAATTTGATTGTTAAAGGGTTAATGTTTTCATATGCTGATGGTCAAGGTTTGCTTGTTATATTCAAGTTGAGTTTGATTTTTAATATAGTGTGAATGAATTGCTGTTTGGTACTTAACCTTTGGTTGTTGGATATTACCACCATTCAAATGTGCCTGAAAGGCTTTTGCTTCATTATGACAATGCTGCAAAAGAAAGTAAAGAGAGAATTGTGCCTTTCTCAATAGAGGACATATCTTTCAGAGTTTTCTGTTGTATTTGAAAACATGGCTTCTTGATTCTAGGAAACATAATCACCTGCAATACTGCATACTGTTTGGCGAAGTAGGAACAGCAGAGATAAGTACACTAGGATTTTGTGTTGTTTTGCTTTGCTTTGTTTTAAAGGAAATACCGAAAGTTATTTTTGGCCAAGTTTGACAGCCCTTGTTGGAAAAATAGAATATGTGATTTGTTTTAAATGATGCAGGAAACATCTGAATTATTGATTCAGTAATAAGAAAGCCTCTGTCTGCCTGCTACACACAAACATATACACATTTTTAAGTACATCGAGTCTTTTCAAGCCAGGCCAGATTTACTTGGATTAGATGTCACACACTGCATCACATTGAAATAAGAAAGGGCGTGGGGGGGGACAAGAGTGATAACGACAGCAGAGAGAGGAGATAGTTAGGGAAATATGAGGAGGGAAGCAAGCAAGGAAACATGGGGTAGAGAGCAACAAAAATGGAGGAAGGTTGAGCTAAATAAGGAGTACAAAATGGAAAACAGCTTGGAAGGGAATGTAGGCATGATGAAGCATGATAGAAAGGCAGAGGACAAAGAACAAAGAGAAAGAGAATTGGGGAAATTGGCTAAAAGAATGTTGAAAACAGACAGACCTAAGGAAAAGTATGTGAGAGATGGTGAGGTGGAGAGGAAATGAGCAAGTTAGGATAGTTGACAAAGAAAGGGAAACTCTTCAACAGGTAAAGCTCCAAATCAGGAAGTAGGAAGGGAATAATCCAATATTTGGATCGATTATCAGTCTGGTTTTGGCTCAAAAAGCTGGATTGGCCATGAGTATTTTATGCTTACTATGCCAGTAACTATACACCAGTTGCTAGAGGGAGAGCTAACATACCATGGTAGGTAACAGCAGTTTGGACGTAACTCGTGCTGTGAGGCAAACAGTGTTTCTTTTATGTCTATAAAAGTTTTGACAAGCCCCTATGACAACACTTGTCCCTCTCACTCTCATTATGGAAGCTTTTATTGTGCTTACAGTAACATAGCATGTTGTTATTTGTTCAATATTATTTTGCCTATTCTGTATCCTACTCCATACATTTGTCTGTGAGGAGGTGCACTCACGTGGTTGCTGGAGATGTTTGCAAGTTGCTAGGTGAAATCAGTAGCAAAATGTGTGCTGCACCAAAACGTTTTTATGATTGTGGCAGTCATTGTAGTTGGCATAGAAGGCAAGACAAGTTTATTTATACAGGACAATTCAACAACAAGGTGATTCAAAGTGCTTTACAGAGACATTGAAAAACAAAAACAAAAACAAATAAAAAGCATGATTTAAAATTGATTTAAAAAAACAGTAGATAAAATCAGTAGTTAAAATGTAAGTTTTGAAATTTAAGCTTAAAAGTGTGGATTTGGTGTTGTATTCAAATGCAGCTGAGAACAGGTGAGTCTTCAACCTGGATTTAAATAAACTGAGTGTTTCAGCTGATCTGAGGCTTTCTGGGAGTTTGTTCCAGATATATGGAGCATAAAAGCTGAATGCAGCTTCTCCGTGTCTGACAGTCAGTGTCTAGAAAACACTGACTGGTGCCTCACCACTGTAGCCAACATGTTTGGGAAAGCCATAACTTTTAGTTTGAATGTTCTCCGTTTTACAGCTTGTCTTACTTTTCAAATCTTTCATACGAACTGCAGGCAGTCTGCTAGCAACTAAAGCAATCTATTTGAGTTTGTACGTGCAGCACTGTACACGTATAGATCTGTGTGATTGGAACTTTAGAAACTTTATCAATTTCATTCTGCCTAACATCACCCTCTAGTAACCACTCGCCAACTGGTTGAGGAATACACATTTTCCCTTGTGACCAGTGGTTGCCAGATGGCCTCTGTGATTGGGGCTAGAGTAATTTCACACTCAGGTCACAATTAATACAAGAAATGGATCAGTGCAAGTTTTGTCTACATGCTGATATGATAGATAAGAAGGAGAAGATAGACACTTTATCAAACAGAGCTATAATTTCACAGTAGCTGTCAAGGGTATACACAGGTACACTGAAGATACACCTTAGGTCATTCAAGTGGTACATTGCTATCACTCTAATTATCATTTACTTATAACTTGGCTTGGGCTTCAGTATATTTTCATAACTGGCTCACAGCCACCTACTCTACTGTTTCCAGATCCCTGACAATGCTGGCCAGACAGGAGCTGAGTCAGCTGTTGTTTGGAAATCAGCTGGACCTTGCCAAAAAACAGTCCAGAGCTGACTTAAAGAGAAACACAAAACAAATGTTGCTGTCAGTTTTCTGTCCCTGGTTGCACACAAAGGGATACGAATTTAAATGTATCTCAGATGAGCTAGTTATTTCACCTAATGCTTAATGAATGAAGACACACAACAAATGTTCCACCTACTAAAAGTATATTCATATGTGTGGGAGGAAGCAAAGCCTTGGGTATCAACAGTAGTTCTCTACAAAGGAAGCAGTAAGGCAAAGGTCTGTCTAGATTAGAAGGGAAAAAGGTAAGACAGGGACAGAGACGTGGCAAAGAAAGGGGCGACCTTGGCACAGCTTTGTGTGACAGTTTGACAAAGAACTGGCGTGCTGCTGAACTACAAATTCTGCTGGCTGCTCGCCTCCTTAACGATGGAGCAAATTAATTTACGTGCCTATAATGAAAGAAGTGAAGGAGGAGGGAAGCAGGGAGGAGAGATGAAAAAAGTAGGAGAACGAAAGATTTTTCTTGCACAAATCAGGTTACCTGGGAGATTTGTCCATGAATGCACAAGGGGATAGACGGCAGTCAGAGGCATCCCTCTGACATATAGTCAAGCACGCACACAGTTTGCTTCCATATTTCATTTAATTGTGCACACATGCTAGATATGGTCAGAGTAACCTACTGCAGATGCACAACCCTGATAACGAAGTAACCATGTTTCTGGGAATACTTGAACACAATAGACCCTGTATCTAACAAAACTACATGAGAATTGTGTATGTGAGTATATTCTGGTGTGAGGTCATATGATAAATATTAGAGCTGTTTTTATATCTGTTCCTGTCATACTCCACTGGCCTGCTCTGGTCACCAGTGACCATTAATTCTTTGTCCTCCTCCCTTTCCTTTCTTACACACACACACACACACACACACACACACACACACACACACACACACACACACACACACACACACACACACACATTAATTCTATACTCCCTTTCAGCTCTCACATCATTGCTGTAAATAACAGTGTGTTTGTGTGTTTCCCACACGTGTGTTTGTGTGCGAGTG
>NW_005187407.1:1301981-1322230 GCF_000239375.1 Pundamilia nyererei | reverse complement strand
ACACACACACACACACACACACACACACACACACACACACACACACACACATATCTATATCTATATATATGTATATATAAATATATACAGTATATATGATGATGATTGAGTGTGTGAATCAAGCTTTTGTTACTTTCAAATCAGAAGGAGAAATTGACCAAATATGAACATGTAGATGCTGCTTTGTTTGTTAACTGCATATATTTACAGTGAATAAAAAGAGAGGATATGTAAAAGCGAACATTACTGAGATTCCAGCAGATATTGGCTGGGGCAAAAGAAAAGACTATTCTAACTTATTTGTGGCTTTGTGTGACAACACATTCCCCTCTTCTTTTTTTTTTACCTCTAGCATCACTCATCCATCCCAGTCGGTTGTTTGGCAGGAAGTAGATAAACAAGTTATTTATTACCTCTTTATCAATGTAAACAAACTAGGAAATGAATACTAAACACTTAAATTTGATCGATACTTCCTGACCAAAACACTTTAAGTTTTTGAATCCTACATCACTAGAAATTGACCACTGTTGCTGATAATGCTGTTGACGTCGAAGGCATGGTTGGGGAAAAATGTTGATGATTTAGTACTTCTGCTCACACGCTGTATGTGTGTGTGTGTGTGTGTGTGTGTGTGTGTGTGTGTGTGTGTGTGTGTGACTGCCCTTGAGGCATCCGTGTAAAGCAAGATTCAGTACTTTTATATCCTGGCTTGCTGATTTATGCTGTGACGTCTGCCTTTGCACTCACAATCACATTACTGGAAGGGAGGAAGAGCCAGGGCCCTGTGTGTTGTTTGTGTGTGTGCATGTCTGTCTGTGTGTGCGTGTCTGTGTTTGCTAATCAGCATGCAGTAACGCTGTTGTTCCAAAATAGCTGACAGTGAACAGCAGACATTTACCAATCGTCTGTTCTCATCTCTTGTCTTGTGCTTTCTTCTTGTGAAAAGTTAATTATTTTTTAATATGTACACATTAAAGATGGTAATATTTGGGAGATTCCAAAGTAGTTTGATTAGTGTTTGAGTTCAGAAGCCTCAAAAGGTTCATGCTACTCTTCAATCATTAGGAACAACAGGAGCCAAGTTTAGCTTTAGTGAAATAAAGGTGAGAAAGAGTCAGCGAACTATAGTGTGTTTATTTTCCAGACTTAATTCCGATTCTTTGTTCACATTTACCTTGGACTTTCATGCCCCCCTGCAGTGACTCCATGCCCCAGAAAGGGGCCCCACCCACAGCTTGAGAACCACAGCCTTAAGGCATAAAAGCATGTTTAAAACACATTTGGATTAAGATTCAAATCTGCTTCACAGACCAAGGACATTTTTTTTCATTATCACCTACATTTCTTTCTCATCTCCCTTTCTGCATGCACACTGGGTCTCGATTAAAGAGTGTTATTTTCAGTCACATGCACGTAGCTAATATATCACCGTGCAGGTGTAGCAGCTTTGATAGAGAAATGATATAGGTGATAACAGAAGAAAGAAAAGTGACATGAAAAAATACTACAATACGGTGTCTTCTTCTCCATTTCAATATCTTTTGTTACCATTGTGGTCACTAGATCCCAAAATGTATTGCTGGTGTGATAAAGGAAATACACACTTTACAAGGAAACAAACCATATGCAAAGAGAGTGGTGTACGATGCAGTAAAGCTTTTAACATATGCCTGGGAGCAGGTTACTATGGAAACATCCTTGTAGAAACCTAGATTAAAGGAGCCATTTACTGTTCCCTCTGCATGTTTGTAAAAAAAAAAAAAAAAAGACAAAAAAAGTATTACAAAACTTTATCCACAAAGGAAAACACACAGAAAGTCATAAATCAGCTTACTAATGTCAAACATTTCGATGTGCTTTTGTCCTCTAGACATATAACCTTTACAGTGTCATGGTTCCAGTTTAAAATCTGTACCAATCCTCTCCCAGCAGTGTCATCTTCAAACTGATTGGGACCTTATTCAAAATTTATCACTAATGGAATAGTTAATGTCTTTGTTCTTCATTCTTTATCGCTTTGTCCAGGCCTGCTTGTCTCACCTCATCTATACTGCATGATTATAAAAACAACCAAGACTCAATCAGTTGCCTGGTATTTACAGTTGCCTAATGCTGAGGAATCAAGTGATTGAACGATACATATTTAATGAGGCCTTTGACGCAGAGGCAGTTAACATATCATTCCTAACCGCATGTGGTTTTGAATGAGGTGTGCGTATAAAGGCTGTGCTGGAATGGATTGCCCTTCAGAAGTTGAGTTTAATCAAAACGTTGTTTAAACTGTTGCAGATGTGATAATATTTAGGGTTTTACAAATTTTGCTTGCCACATATCTTTTTCTAATTAAATGTATTGACAATTAAATTATTGACAGTTTAACAGATTCCAGTAACCTAAAAAAGAGCACAAGGAAGAGATTTTTTTTAAACAATTAAAGAGGCAAGTGGATTTCTAAAGCACAAGAACCAACTAATCTTATTGTAATAATGTAATACTGTATATGATTTCCTGGATGATTTATCCAAAGTACTGCAAAATAAAGACAGTGAAGTTTGGGCTCTCTGGGATTTAGTCCACAACCTTTGTGGTATTAACATCAGGCTATGCACAGCCAATTACAGATATAGTTTTCTAAATGTGGTACAAAACAGCCCTCAGCCAAAGCAGCCTTCTTGGTTATTAATGGATTTTGCTACCTGTGTCTTACACACATGCACAGGCACACACATCCACACTATACAGTATGAGGCTTATTTTCTGGTCAATGAAATGCGGTTAGCAGTGCTTCACTGCGCTGGCTTACACAATTAGTGGCCCAGTGGATTCAGGGGATAAACTGGGTTGAATTGAGAGGCTAAAGAGAAGTAAAATAAGAAAAAAAACATACGGTTAATTGTGTGTAACAGAGCAAAGCATAGACCGAATCTTTGCTAGCCAGTCAACACCCCACATTGCCTCATTTGTCTGTCTCAGCAGCACTGCAGGTTGACATTTATTTTTATGACTAATTTAGTATTCACTAGTGGGAACTTTATCTGCCACTACAGATACTAACACACACCAGTTCTTCTTCCATTTCCCCTTGTGGGGCAACTGTTTTGTCTGAGTCAGTGCCCTACACTAGGTAGTTTTTGACACTGGAATGAACATTCATGTAAGCCCATTAGTCCCTTCTTTTTCATGCAGGATGCCAGAACAGGGGCTAAATACTTAAAGTCTATATTTCTAGACTTATTTGAAGCTGGTTTCATGAATGTGGGTAATATAATTGGTTAAATTTTGCTGCCTTTGGTTTCCAATACCAGCATTACAAGGCAGTTAGCCATTTAAAGAATGTAAATGAAGGAGATTCCCTGTAAACACATTACTAGCTATTTAGTGAGTAGTAGTGAGGTGGTTATATATTGGGGAACTCAAGCACAGGTGGAAAAGGCATCAGCGGCTTTTCTATAGGTAGGGTGAACACTAAATCCACTTGGATGGAATTATATTTTGAGGCATTTCTTTGAAGAATTCCCTTTGTAGATTACATACTTCAGAGTTCTGTAAAAATAACCCAAAAGATAATGCCTTTTTTGTTTCTTTCCTTCTTCTTCTAATAGGTGCCATCTTTGATGAGTCAGCACGGAAAGATGATGAGGTGTTTCGCCTTGCTGTGGCGGATCTCAATTTAAACAACGAGATTTTGGAGACAGAGAAGATCACCATCTCTGTGGAGTTCGTTGATGGGAACAACCCTTTCCAGGCTGTGCAAGAAGGTAGGGAGATAATACTGTGTTGTAACATTTATGCATTGCACCAACAGGACTAATAGAATGTATCTGTTTCAAATTGAAATATGTTTTTCTTAAATATGTTGATGCATGCTCAGTCATCCAGGTAAGGAAATCCCCAAAAAGTTGATTCTGTTCATCTGGACGTAGAGTTTTCTCCCACTGTAAACGCTACGTCCAGATGAACAGAATCAACATTTTGGGTTTTCTTAAATAGCTTTTCTTATATTGGCCTTATATAGGGATGGGTGTAATTCTGTGTTTGCTTCACATATTCTAAGTTACACGTTTGCTTTAAATAGATTTAAACAAAAAAAGGAATCATTTGTGTTTATTTTGATACCCCAGCTCCTTTTTTGATTTTCAAATAATCCTGAATTGTTTATGTAACACAGTTAAATACATGTATTAATTTCCATTTGATCCAATGCAGATATAATTTAAAAATGTGTAAAATTTGCAGTATTTCTACAGACAATCTTAGTCTTGTTATCATTTTAGAACTGAAACACATAAGCATGCGGTGCTTTCACAGTCATTTCAGCATTTTCCTGACCTATTCTATCTTAAGAACATGAACTGATTCATGTGGGAAAAAATAAAGATTTGAAAAGTTGGCCAACTTTTAAAAATATTTTATTTTTATTTTGCATTGCTGGCAGGCCTTTATGAGTTGACCTGCATCACAATCAGTTGAGGATATGAGGTTTTTTTCCCTCTCTCTTTTTTGTTTGGGTTTCCAGCCAGTTTATTTAATTAAAATCTAGTTTGTAGACGAAATTGACTCTGGAATGTTCATATTTTTAATCAGTGGACATTCTGAATTATACAACTTTTTTTCATCCATGTGGGCATTTATATTTTAATATTATAGCTGCTGGTTCACAAGCCAAACCAACAGGCTTGATTTTAAATTGGAATTCAATATGAAAGAATCACGTATAACTAAGCTTAGTTTGACTTGTTGACTTATCACTGGTAGTAATAAGAAACAGGATTCAGTGAGGGCTACTGGACGTTTGTGCTTTTTATATGAACAGAAACATTTACAAAATTATTAAATCTGAGCATGTTTGCAGTGCATATACATTTTTCAAAAGTTGTTACTTTGTTTTCCTTCCAAAGAGTCAGATTTTCTTTTAATTTTTCAGAGTGGCCTTTCCAAGGACATCCTCAGAGGAATGCCTTCATTTTGTTTGTTAGTTTGTTTGTTAAGCCACCAAACACTGATCTATGAATCATTCAAGCATAAACATCTCTCCCAAGGGATGAACCAGTTTTGTATCTACACTTAACAGACAACTTAGCAAAGAACCAGTCTTAAATTGTAACTTTGGACACTATGTTACTAGCAGCCTGTCACAGAAAACCATCATTTGTGTAGTTGTTTTTGCTTTTTTTCTCCTTTCTTTTGTGCAATCTGTGAAGAATGCAAAAAAGAGATAGCAAGATAGTTTGACAGGCATAAAATGGTATTTTTGCACTAACAAGGTGATTTCGAAAGAGCTATTACTGTAGCCCAAAACTTGCCACATTTTGGTGTGCTGGATACCCTTAAAAAATTAAGGAAACTGGACAAATGGAGGAGAGAAGTGGGAGACCTGCAAAATTATTTACCAGGCGAAAGACATATCTTTAGGAAATTATAATAACTTTAAAGCAATAACAAAACCTGACATACTGTAGGACCTGTATCCTGAAGCCTCATCAGAAATAGTCTCAATCAAGGGGAAACTGTCAATTTTTAAGGAAGGGAAGCGGGGAGAAAAGGCTGAGGTATTCCAAATTAACCTCAGCAACTTAACATTATTCAAGCAGTGTGGGATCATCTTGACAGAAAATGGTACAAAAGTGTGCCAAGATTCAGAGAAGAGCTTTGAATGTCCTTAAAGACTGGGGAACTATTCTTGAAGACTACTTTAAGAATTTACATGGAAGCTTGCCGAGGAGAGTCCAGGTTTTGTGGAAGAATGAAGGTGGTCATACCAAATGTTGACTTTTAAGCTTGTTAGAATTGTACACATGGCATTCCCATGTATGCAAAAGAAACAACAGATAGTGCAACACTTTTACTAAGTATGTACAACATTTACCCATCTTTTTACTAGCAAATGTATGGTTGCAAATTAGCTCATTTAGCTAGGATACAGATTTAGGATGCAACTCTTGAAGGATCCTAACGATATAAATGTATTTTAATTGGGCATTAAGAAGAGAACTAAAATATATTTACCTGACTGCTTTGTAGCAGAACAATGGAGTCTGAAACCCAATTCTTTTGTTGGTTTACCTGCTGATCACATGCTTAAACGCCTAGCAGCAACCCTTGTTCTCACCAATGGGCTCTGTAGCACAACATAAATTAAAATAACCCAGAACATCATTAAAAATAAGCAGAGAGAGAAAGAATGTGTGGGTGTATTAATTGACAGTGCCACAGGGCATACATGAACAAACATACACAGTGAGCACACCATAACATCATGCAAGATGTGAACAAATAAACATATACATTAACTTTAAGCTGGGGCTGCTGGAGATACGAAACAAAAGAACCCAAGAATAGCTTTCTTTATAAACATTTACCTTAAACTTTCATTATTTTTATTTAAAAATTAATCTTAAAGTCATCATCATTCTTTTTTAAACAGATGGCATCGTTGTTTAATGAAGAGTGCTGTGAAAAATTACAGGATGTAATTTAATGATGTGGACATTCAGTTCAGCTAAGCAACTTTGAATGACATGTTCACTTTATTGGTGTAAGCATTTGAATTCAGAAATATTGCAAAATACAAAATATAGAAATGAGGCAGAAGTATTGGCACTGCCTACATGACTAATGAGTCATCTGACAACAGGCTGTGTCACACACATTCTTTTCTACTACACTGTGTGAATTGCTAATCAGGACATTTGTCTAAATTGTCTAATAGTCATCCAAAAGCCTGTGCAATGTAAATAAATTCTCATCTATTGTCTTCCTCTCAGGATGTAAGGATTATGTGATTTTAGAAATGTCATGGTTGATTCACTCTTACAAACGTCTACTGTGTAGTACAAAATTCTTTCTATAGAACATGGAATTAACAAAATCCAACAATCAGGCTATCACGAGCAGATACAACTGCTGCACATATGGGCCAGTATCCATGATTTGGGAACCATTATACTGAGTTCAAGTTTTTCACAGAGAAGCTCGTATTTTGGCTCAATGAAATGGAAGTGAAATGGAAAGACAAACTGATCGTCACACAAGCATCCATGTGCCTGTGATCGTTTTTGACTGGCGGGCTGTCTTAGAATAAACAGAGATTTGATCAAGGCACAATAATGAGCAGGCACGAAAAGAAATAAACATTTTGTTGTAAACCATGTTGCACCCGTGTTTATGCCCTTTTAGTTTATTTGCTTCGTCTGATACTTGTGCATGCATTGTATTCGTATTTATATTTGAAATATACCTTAGAGTACACACAGCTGACTGTGATTAATTTGTAGTTTTGTTAAATTTACATACATTGTAATTGGGATGAGGTTCAGCCCTTCTCCATGACCCTTTATTCTACCAGCAGAAGAAGGGCAGTCAAGAAATTGCAGTAATTACATATTTAAAAGTGAATTCAGAGTGATCAAATGCATAAAGCTTTTTAATATTGCACGACAAAATTACTACTGATGATTTGCATGAATTCGTATTCCTTCTTTCAGTATTGGATCCCTTTTTTATTGATTAAAGAAAACAAGTGAAGAGGAGGGTAGAATGGGGTCAAAGTTAGAAACGTGAATAAAACAGAATCACCGTTCTCACTGCTTTGCAGGTTTTTTTTAAATTGACTTTAGAGATTTAAAAAAAGAAAGGGGAAAAAGCCCTGAATGGATTTCTAAGTTCTGACAGTTTACATGTTAGAACTTTGAATCCCTTCCATGATTTAATTAACTGATAATCAAATACAAAGAGCCCTATTATCAACATCCATTCACACACTTAAGTAAGAGCACACACACACATAAAACATTATATTAGCTTTGGTGAAACAGAAAAGGGAAAAACAGAGAATACATCTGTGGGCTTGTTTGCATTTCACTCAAAACAGGCAGCAGGATTAATGCCCATAGCAAACAATGGTGGCCAAACTGTAAGTGTATCTCCATTTTAGAGATTCCCTCAGGGGAGTTTGTGTGGATGCATTGTATGTGCATGAGTGCATGTGCACTCGTGTACCTCTAAGAGCCTTGTTAAAGCTGTTGCTTTGATATAAGGGTCTACAGTGATGTTTGGCACTCAGGCTGTAATTCTTTGAAGTTCCAACCTTAGTCATTCCATTAGCTGGGCTCTACGTGCGTGTTTCTGCAATTGTTTCTTCCTTATTTATTTCAGTGAAACTGAGCAGCTTGAATCTCAAGTGTCTTATTTAGAATATTAGAACCATGTGAAATAAAGACTGAAGAGAGATGTGACAGCGCTCCAGGAGACTGCATTTGAATGCTTGCTCTTTGACCGGGCACACTAAGCCACCAGCATGCTTCTGAATCCTCCAATACATGTCTTTATTTGTCCTTTAGTGTTGCTGATAGTGCACATTTTGCATTGAAGACTAAATTAAATTGATCTTTTAAAATTTGTAATCTAATGATTACTGATTAATAACTATTTTGCTTCTCTCTCTCTGTCGCTCTCTCTTTTTCCCTACTTTCATTTGTACTGGCTCCTACAGGCATCAGAGCCCATCAGTGTGTTGGTCAGTCTGTCCAAACTTGTGGGCACTGCAAAAAATGAAAAAATCTTCACAGTCTTTCTGTTTCTCTGGTACTGAGCATACTGCCTGTCATTTCTCTGCCAGTCAGCCTATTCTTCTTCTGTTTGCCTGGCTGTTAGTGTAGCTGTGGCTGCTGAACTTGTCTATCAGCCTATTTGTCTGGTTAAGTAGTGACATGGTCGACCTTGCCATTGCCTGTTTCTCACGTACTATAATTTAAATGGATTGGTGGCAATTTAAGTAGATTAAAAGTAGTGAATTACACTGCTTCAAACAGAAGTACTATTTAACTATGAGTTTTCTCTGTTATAAACCTTATAAGCTACAATTAGCAGATTTTCAGAAATTACTTATATGCATTTCACTTATCTTTTTGCTAACTTACAGTCCACTAATGAAAAATATTGGAATTTGTTGCCATATAAATTCAGCATTTAGTGGCACTAAATTGGCTTTTCGTGAGGGATTTCTAAAGATAATTGACAATAAATGTCAAAACCTACTGCAGTCAGAAGTATGAACAGCAGCATAAACAACATGTCGTCTTTAAGGGCTAGATTTACATACATGAGCGTGGCAATTTGTACCTCGCCTTTCAGTCACTTTATGGCGCCAGTCTAAGTGTAATTAGCACCAGATTTGCAAAGGTAGTAGCTCATTATGCAGTCAGCACTTGGGACTCTCTCTAAGACACATTATGTGTCTGAAGCAGAGGGTGGTGGATGCAGTTCAGTAGAGGGATTAGTTGGAGATCACCAAGCTAAAAAAAAAAAAGTCATGATGTAATAATGCTGTAGGGCAGAAGGCTCAGCAGAATCTCAGATGTTTCACATCTTAGTGGAAGTGATAGGTTAAAGAAGCCAGGTTTATGATCAAAAGAAGCAATTTGCCAGATTTTAGTGATATGATATGATTATTATATGATATGTAAGATTTATAAACAAAACAAGTTGAGGTCCATGCTCTGCATCTCTTCTGTCTTTTGTATTATTAATTGATACAATTGTATTATGTATCAGTCATATATATACAATTTGGTTGATTTATTATCTTCATTTTTTATGCATAAAGACATATCACAAAATGCACCTCTTTGTCATTAGAGATTTCAGGTAGTTTAATTGAGTAATTTATTTTTCAAAGGTGTGACAAATTCTGTGACCCACAGTAAATCTTAGAAAGTAAATCAGTGTCATATTTAAAAACAGAATTTCCATGTTCTTGTACATAAATAGAGTCTACTATTAAAAAGGACTAAAGATATGTGTCTGTGAAGGTTCTCAGTCATCCAGGTCATCGTAGTCTAA
Organism: Pundamilia nyererei; assembly: GCF_000239375.1. Classification (NCBI taxonomy): domain Eukaryota; kingdom Metazoa; phylum Chordata; class Actinopteri; order Cichliformes; family Cichlidae; genus Pundamilia; species Pundamilia nyererei. The sequence goes on along the minus strand of NW_005187407.1, from coordinate 1,312,387 downwards.
GGAGCTTGGAAAGAAAAACGTCTGGACTTCTTTAAGTTGCTTGAAGACTTTTCAGAGTCTTTTCTAAGCACAACATCCCAGTATACTTCAGACCCAGCCACACACTCAGACAAAAACTGGTTCATCCCAAAGACAGAACTACTAAACACAAACTTAACAACATAGTTTGTGCTGTACAGTGTAGCGAGAAATGCTTAGACCTCTACATTGGAGAGATCAAACAGCCACTTCATAAACGCATGGCACAACATAGACGAGCCACCTCGACATGGACTCAATGGTCCATCTGCATCTAAAGGACAAAGGTCACTCTTTCGAGGATGCCGTTGTTCACATTTTGGACAGAGAAGGCAGATGGTTTGAAAGAGGAGTGAAAGAAGCCATCTATGTCCACAGTGAACGACCATCTTTGAACAGACCCGGTTTACGACACCAACTATCTGCAATCTATAATCCAGTTTTGAGATCCCTTCCCATCCTGGGGCTTTTGACCTCAGGAAATCACATGGTAGGGTGTGGCTAGGTTTCACAGCGGGTTCTCCTGAAACCTTGGCTGATTATGACCTACACCCGTTTTCACACCTTGACTCGTGTGATTAGGTAGAGGATCATTAGGGGGTCTATTGTCCCTCTTGGGGGAACACTCCCATAGGGCTTAAATCTGTGACTCTCCACCATTTGACCTTAGAACTGAAGAAGCTTTTCGGATGAGAAGTGAAACGTCTTCAAGAAACCAGACGCTTTTCTTTCCAAGCTCCTTAGACGACTAAAAATATGGTTTACGTTAGCTTGTTTCCATAGAGTGAATTCATTTTTTTTTTACTGCTGCTAAATCCAAGATACATGTTGATAATACATGTCAAAGTCACAGCAAATATATGAGATAATATAAACCACAGTAGAGTATGCCTGCTAATTTTAATTGAGAGACCACCACATCTATATCTAAATCTGCATCTGTGCCACAGTACATCTGAACTGCTGAAAGTAATCTCTAAGCCATAAAGGATAAGAACTTTTACAGCAAAGTGAGTTATAAGTGAGATGGCACATGTCAGTATCTGCATCTCTAAAACTGTAGACCATTTTACAAAAGAGCTGCCAAAAAAGATTTGAGTCTCACAGAAAATTATGTCTTTGAATGATTTATTCAGATGATTTACTGCTCCCTTTGCCCGATGGCCGTGTGTGTGTGTGATTGTACAGAATTGTGTCAGAAGTGTGCAAAGTGGCTTGGATTTAATCACACACTTTCCCTCCCTTTTGCCATCCTGCGTGGCACTTAATTGTGGGTCTGCTCCTGTCACTTATATTCACATTTCACTCCCTACCCGATATCTCTAATTTCTATAGTCCATCCACAATAGACACTAGTTGTGGAACAGGTGGAGCTTTCTGTGGGGTGGGTTATTTGTATGTGTGTGTGTGTGTGTGTGTGTGTGTGTGCATGTCAGCCTACCCGTTCGTGTCTCTATCGATTAAAGCAATGAGAATCACCTAATTGGATAACAGTCTATGGAAAAGTGGGGGGTGAGGAAATGGAAAGCAGAAGGAGACCACAGGATGGAGGGAACTCAATAGTTGTCTCAGCTTATTTTTCATCTCAGCTTAGTCTTGACACACATTGCACACAGCTGCATTTGCATGCACACTGCCACACACTGTGATTTAAGGGAAAGAAACAAATATCAAACCAACAAACAAAAAGAAACATAAAAATATTGTACCTTTTCTAGAAGGTGTGCAGAGTTATGACAGAGCTTGCCAGCATCACTGGCTAATATCTAAATAGTTTAGATAATTGAATCGCTAATATTTAACGTTAAATACTGTAATAGCTAATTATTTTATTTTATGTATAGAATGACTAATCTCATCACATGACTGCAAATGATCCCTCAATTATACGCACAGCACAGTAGACTGAGTACAGCATGTTAGCTGCTCTAAATATATGAGAAAATCTCCTCACTTCCCAATATCTCGAATGTTTTCCTAGAAGTCAAAATTCCCAAGCAATTCCCATGTTTTGTTTCCTGACACTTTGAATTTATTCATAAAGCAAAAGTCCTGAACATTCATTCCATTGTTGTTGTTTTTTTGCCTTTCTTTGTTTGATATTTTTTAGTTGATTGCGCATTGATTTTCTTTCAGTTTCGGACTGTTGAACAAACAAAAAGCTATTTGGCAATGTCACAACAGAGCTTTTAATTAATTATCTGACAATTTACACAACAGCAGATCGTGTCATACTTTTTACAATCTTTTTACATTAGTTTTCTTTTTAAAAATTGCATTTATTGTACCGTCAATCGGTTCTCAGACAGATCAGCACCGTGGACAGTGCCAAACCTCACACATTACCTTTTAGGCTTGCCTTGGACTTGTGAAAAAAATGGGCTACAAGCAATGAAAGGGTGCAGACACTAATGCAGTTGCTTCAAAGTATATTTGCTTCAACACTTGCACATATAGAATTAGCTTTAAAATGACAGTTTCTACATATTTCTCCATCAGTCTACATTGAATAATAAAATATTTTGCGCTATGTATTATTTTGCAAAGTTATTTTGTTTTGTGTGCCCTAATTATGCTTTCACATGTATCTAGAATATGAGTAAAGTAGACTGGATCCTTGGCAAAATGAACAAGCCTTGGACACCACACTACATGTCCATGAGAAAAAATAAATAAATAAATAAATAAATGTAGCAAAAGTCTAGAGTAAATCGAGGAAACTGTGTAAAACTATTTTTTTAAGCTTTGATTCTTCATGAGAACACAGTAGAAGAAAGAATTGAATAGAATAAAATGGAAAAGAATTGAATAGAATAATCCTTTAATTGTCCCACAAGGGGAATTTTGGGTGTAACAGCAGCAAGAAAGACATATATACAAACAAACAGTACACAAGACACAGAACAGAAACAGACACAATTTTTGCATATTTACACAAAGGCAAGGCAAGGCAAGGCAAGGCAAGTTTATTTGTATAGCACAATTCAACAACAAGGTGATTCAAAGTGCTTTACAGAGACATTAGAAACAAGACAATGAATACCAAAAACAGAGTACTGTACCATTATTAAATTAAAAATACAATTAAATACAGATAAATTTTATGTAATTTAATAACGGTACAGTACTCTGTTTTTGGGCAAAAATCTGTTTTTGGTCAGAAATGGGCAAAGCAGAGTAAGAATGAAGGGTTTTGATAGAGGTGACCAAGTATGCAGAGATAGAACCTGTGCGAAGAACAGCCATGTTAGAACACTGTCTTGTTGTAGTGGTGCTTGACACAAAAAGACTTTTCATTATAAAGCATTTAACAACTGATGTAGTCATTTAACAAGCCTTTCTTAAGAACTCAGACACCGTGTGGGAAGGATTCTTTGCTCTGATAAGTAAAATATAACGATGTTTGGCAGAACTCCAGGCATTATGTCTGACATGCACCAGAGACTGCTCATTACCTCACTGATATCATCACTAAAGTCAAACATGATGGTGGTGATAGCATCATTCAGTAAAATTCCTTCCCAGTGGCAAGGATAAGGAGAATGGTCAAAATTTTATTTGCTTGCATGCAAATAATCTTGAAGAAAGCCAGCTCCAGAACACAGACAGTCTAAGATTGGGGCGTCAGTTAACCTTTAAAGTGAAGTTAAGTGATTTTTATAACACATTTAAAACAACGGGAGAACCAAAATATGCTTTCCAAACAGATTCATTTATTTTCCGGGTTGCCAGAAAAAAAGGAAATTACAAAACATAGAACTCTCATAAGTATAATGAAGCAGCTCAGCAGTGAACAAAAACCATGCAGCTCCAACAGTGAGGTCAGCGTGAGTCAGGATGAGTCTTTGACTGTCAGGGTAATGGACTAATGGGCAAAAAGTCAATTTCATTAATTTAAAAGGAATTAAAGTGAAACATCCCTAAATGACCTTGCATCTTTTTTTTGTTACATCTTAACTTTCACATGATGTGAATCTGTTTTCATTAAAAACACCACCAAGAGTTCTACGTTATATAAATGAATTCTTGCATGAATCTTATTTGCTTCTTGTTGGATTTTTGGTTACATTGCAAAGGTTAAAAATCTGATTAAACTTGGAATATGGTGGTTTCTGGGTAGAGAATAGCAAGATACATGACATGAACATGCAATCACATTTACAAGCTTTTACATAGTTCACAATCCCAATGTTGTTTAGCCTAAAAGATCATGGCAGTCTTTTTCCCCCAAAATATTTTCATGTGTTAAAATGACACAAGCTATAGTGGTGGAAATGTTTCAGCAGCAGTGAAGATTAATTAAACGGGATTCTAATGCAAAATAGGATGTGTATAAAAATGAGAAAATACGTCATCTTCTTAAGATCTTAATTAAAGTTTTAATGGATTTGAGTGACTAAAATATATTAAGACGTTTTTTCATCTTTTCTATATATATGTTCTGACACAGAAGTCGTTGTGATTCACAGGAACGATGTGGTATAGTGCCAATGTCAGCATGAAGCAAATGCCTTTAGGGTGTGAGAAACATTTGACTGCATGAGCGTGTTGAGAATAACTCAATCAGACTTTGCCATGTTGATGAAGCAAAAGCCTGTACCATTATTATGGGACTTACCATGTATGTTTCATCCCAAATATTTTCATATTGTACCTACAATGTTTAATAATCATACATCTTTCCTTTTTTGAAGGATCCATTTTGCCCAGAATGCACCAAAGGAAGACTTAAATTCTGTAATCAGGCTACAGGCTATTTTGAATTTGTTTTCTGAATATTGCAGTCTTCTCCATCTGTAAAATATTAATCTGGCATTTAAATGATTTAGACAACCCCACACCCCTCTGTTGAAGTCTCAATATGTATTTCAAACATAAACAAGTGCAGAAGCATGTATGCCGTAGCACTCGACATTTGGTATAGAATTCAGTGATCTGTAACGTGCAAGAGGAGGGAATGGTATTGGATTTAGAACTTAAGGCTTCTTTATTTAGACTTTTTCGAAGCATGTTTTCACACCTGCACTATTCAGTCCATTTAAACAACTGTGGTTCATATTTACCTTTGGTGGGGTTCAAACATGGTAATCGCACTCGGGTGTGGACTAGGGCTGCTGCAAACAATTATTTTGATACTCGACTAATAATGGATTGCATTTATATAGCGCTTTCGAGACCCTTAAAGCACTTTATAATTCCACTATTCATACACTGTTACATTCACACACTGGTGGAGGTAAGCTACAGTTGTAGCCACAGCTGCCCTGAGGCAGACTGACAGAAGCTAGGCTGCCATATCGCACCATTGGCCCCTCTGGCCAGCACGAGTAGGACACAACGACCAAGACAGACAGAGCTGGGGATCAAACTGGTAACCTTCCGTTTACAAGATGAGCTTCCCAACCCCCTGAACCACAGTCGCCCCAATTATTTTTGTGATTAGTCAGCTAATCAGATCATGCATCCGTTGGACATAAAACGTACAGCTTATTGCACCAGCATGCTCTTACATAACTATCATTAGCTTACAGCGTGAAGTGTTTAAGGTATGTGCTAACTAAAAGTAAAGACAAGATGATAGTTTATTAAACTTTTAATGAAATTTGCAGGTTGTCTCGGTGGAGTTTAATAAACTCAGCCATCTGCTCCTTGCTCTCTAAAATATAACAGGACACTGGAGTAAATTCTCTACCATCTCACATTTCTGTTTAATCAGTTTTCTGTTTGAAGTTTATTCAGCTGTGTGAAAACTATAACTTTAATCTGAGTCAAACCGATTTACTCAGGAACAAATAAAACACTGAAAAAGTTATCTAAGTGACTTAAATATCATGTTTAACCTGAGAAAAAAAGGGGTTTGAAAACGATGTGCCGGGAGTTCGCTGTTCTTGCCGGCTCTAGTGAACCTTGACCTCCCGGTCAGCTATCAAGCTGGTGGGTAACAGATGTCTTCGAAAACGTCGGAACACTTTTGCAAATATGTGACATCTTGATAAATCGAGCACATATTTGAAGTCTACACACCTACATTCTCATCTACAAATATCTTAAAAGTTTACTTTGTGACCCAGAAAGAGTAATATTAAAACTAAGTAGCTGCAGCCATTGTTGGATACTGGAATTGGCTGGGCTGCGCTATGAATTCTGGGATAGGTCGGGCCACAAAGGATACACCCGACCCATCCTTCAAATCTGGGGAAAAGGAGTTGAATTTTGACATTCGTCAGGTTGCTGTGATGTAATCAACCTACAAATGCGGCCCGCGAAGGATGCGGCTCCTGAATTTGGACACAGCTACAATACCGGAGACTGCTTCTTCTTCTTCTTTGGCGTTTAACGGCAGCGGGCATCCTTGTAGATGCTTTGCTGCCATCTTCTGTTTCCGTCTGTTATTACACTCTTAAATCCTACTACTTATTCCTGCGTCTTTCAGGATCTTACAAAGCTTCAAACAAGATGTCGACTATTAAATTAGTCATTGATGATTTTGATAGTCGAGTGGACCAAAACAACTACACCAAGACCCTTTGGAAAAGGTGGTCTCAATCGAGTTCCAGACTAACTCCAGAGCAGTTTGTTTGAGAGTCCAACCTGATTACCGGGGCTATACTGCAAGTTTGAGCTAAATGCCTTCCCCCAGCCTGGTATACTTTGCATTTTGGCATGTGGAACCGTACTATAAATGTGCAGAGTACTCAAAGTGCTTGATGTTGCCCAAATAAATATAAATTTGAGGACAAAATTCAATGACATTCCAGAACTCGTCACTTTTTTTCTTGTATATACTTTTTTTGCTCCCACCACAGACACATCTAGCCAATAAGTAGACTGAACGTTCTCACATGGTTTGTAGTGATGCATTTTGGTTCACTTTCAATTCACTTGAAGTTTTCTCTGTGAATAGAAACCAAACTATAGGGAAAAGCAACCGTTTTACAAACTCTTCCACCAATTCAGACCAGAGTAAATAAGGTATAGGTGTGAAAATGCACTAAATCTCAGAAATACGGTTCAACCTTGTGGTTACGGTTGAACTGTTGAGTCATCGTGCTCATTAACAAACATAGTATTAAATGGAAAATGTTTTTCACGTTGAATGTTTCTAGTTAAAAAATTGCATGTGATACAAATCTTGAAGCTAATTTTTCAAACCCTGATTATTTTCCTAATTTCATGTCAACCTGATATGGAAAACAATCAATTCAATACAAGGCGTAAAGAGCTCGTGCATTAAATTAGCACCCGATGGAGGTATTTCCCTTCTCACCCCTGGGAGGGGTTAGCGATCCTCACTAATCACAATTCATTTTAATTATCTCTTATGTGTGGCTAAAATCTGAGCCATGGGCCTTTGCAGAGCATTTACATGGCACAGTAGTTTAATTTATTTGTCCTATGTCTCATGTTTTATGCAGGTTAAAATAATAATCCACAATAATAAAATAACTTATCATCTTAATTGACCAGATATTTATAGTTTCCTGCCTTCCTATGATAGATTAAATTGATCTGCCATGAGAAGGCGATAAAAAAATCCTGCCGTGATTCACTTTTATGACGAAGTATTTACATCCTTCCTCATATAAGTGATAAACAAGTCCTTGCTCACAAAAAGCAATCTTTTTCAGCATTAGCATTATTTCATTTAAGGCTACATTTGATTAATACAACAACAATTCAATTTTCCTTCAATGACATCATCTAGGAGGTGCATTTAAGGCTGCTAATACAAAATAATATAAAATGTACTTGATTCATTTGAGGAGTTAATTATGTATTTTTTGTGTATTGTTTAAATTGCAAACTTTGTCCTTAAAATAAATTTTCAAGTGTCAAATAAAGGAAGTGTTAATGCTCATATTTAGGCGCCTTTTTTGTTGAGTTGTGTAGACTGTGTGATCGTGTTTATTCTCACTTTAAGTGACACTTTATTCAAACTAATGAGTGCGCTCGTCTCCTATATGATATGGCAAAACAATCTGGTTGGAAAAGCAAACGCTGGCTCTCAGAAAAGACTTCAAACGCAAAATGAAATATCTCCTACTTTTAGTTATACCTTCTTATTTAGGCTTTATAAGAATGCAGCGTTCTGAATATTGCATAGTTTGAACAAAGACTGTTATTGAAAGCTGGTGAGTTGCTTTTGTGCATTACGGAGCCCTTCACAGCCCAAACGCAAAAAAAAAAAACAAGGAAAAAAAGTTGTTTTGTCTTCAAAGGTAGTTTAAAACTTCATCTTTGGCAGAAATGCAAAAGTGTTCTAGGTTATATTTTCTGTTCTGACATCTTTTAGTAATGTTCTCATTTGTTGTTCTATATCACATAGACTGTCATATCTACACTTTGCTGCATTTGTGTACTGGCTTAGTATTGTGCTTGCATCAGTTTGACATGCAAGGCAGACTTACACTAAGATTATAGAAAAGAAACCGGAGGTGGCAAAATTACAGACTTTCTTTACATCAGTAGAAGTACAGAAGTACAGACATGTAAAAAAAATACTCCACTAAAAGTTGAAGTAGGGAAGCAACTTTTTTACTCAAGTAAAAGTGCCTGCTCTGAAATGTTTTCAAAGTAAGAAAGTACAAAGTAGTTACTCGAAGGACAATTCTACTAACCATTTTTGTACAAAGGCACAATCAGCGAAAGATAATTTTAAAAATGAACTATTTTCTGTTGCCTGCATAGTAGAGGGTTACTTTGCCTCCACACCAAACAGTAAAATGATTACAGTCAAGGGTTAAAGTGGGATTCAGCAGGTGGGATAAATCCCAAGCTCTGTGTAGTGGCTCAGCACAGGACAAAGAATTATAACTCACAATTATTTCTAACAAGAGTGCCAGCAGATTGTCTTGGTGTACATGATGTGATTAGCTGACCTGCTCTTCTTTGTGGATTTACACAACTGAATTCGATGAGATGTATGCAGTTTGACATGTTGCCTGATGTCCATCTCATACACTGACACTACACTATCTTTATACAAGACAGTATATATTTGGTATGAAATTGGAATTCAGTGAATTAATATAAACATCATGATATTAAATGCAAATTCATCTGTGCTACACTTGATGTAACCTACATCTGACCATGAGCACCACAGCCAGTCCAACACAGAACATACATACATAAATTATCAGTATGCATAATTTACAAATTGAATATGTAATTAAAATGATAACATTACACGTAAGCCTTAAATTAACAGTTTATCAGTGTAACTGTCCAGTCCTTAACTATAAATCTAACCTCTTCTTCCTCTCCTGTTCTGTCATTTTTCTCCATCTCTGAGTGACATTAGCTCAATCTCTTCATGCTTCCTCCTTTTTTATAGTGCTAGCTAGATCCTGAAGTACCGCAAATGCAACTTACGGACACCTGCACCTCTTCCGGCCCACTTTCACTTCCGAGCATAAACGCTATAAATGATACTTCTAAACCTAGTAACGAGTCTGTTTTGAAAATGTTAGGAGGATAAAGTAAAGATATTTGATTAAAAATGTAGGGAATAAAAGTAAAAAGTTGTCGGAAAAATAAATACTCAAGTAAAGTACAGATACCTGAAAATTCTTCCTAAATATAGTAACAAAGTATTTGCACTACGTTAATTTGCAACTCTGATAGAAACTGACACCCGCATCATTTATTCTTATGCCCCACTGTCCTCCTTTCCTTCCTTCTTCCACAGATGGATGGATGTTTCTATCCATCCTCCGCATTCTGTCTTCATTCTCCAATGAAAATGCACAGAGCAGTCAGCTGCCATAGAGACCAACGAAATCTCTTTTTCTGAGGCCCTTCCATCACTCAGAGCTCAGATGACCTCCTCCTGTTTGCCATCCTGTCTTGTTTTGTCCATTTATCCAACTGCCAAACAAAAAACTGTATACACAGTGAAACATACACCTACACAGATCCACTTATACAGAGGACATGGTGGCTTTCGTGATGCACTGACATTTCCCAGCTCATTCTTCTTTGCTAGATGTATCCGTTTGTCTGTCTGCTGTAGTAATGGCTGAATTTCAAAGATGTTAACATCTCTCTTCTTTAATCTTTATCCGTTCCCATCATTTTTTCCCCTCATCTCTCTTTTCCACTTTATCTTTTTCTCTTTCAATCTTAGCTTTATTAAGTAATGAATGGCAATAATTCAATTAACCTCCTATTTAATCATGGGTGGGGGTGGAGGGTATCCATGGCAACGCTGACATTTTACAAGAGGCAGTCTGATGTTATTTTGTGCGTGTGTGTGTGCAGAGTCCAGCAGCTGACAGCTGGGCACAAACTAGTTCCAACCAGACTTTTGGAGCTTTGAGTAATTTATATGTTGTGTGTGTGTGTGTGTGTGTGTGTGTGTGTGTGTGTGTGTGTGTGTGTGTGTG
>NW_005187407.1:1293533-1301961 GCF_000239375.1 Pundamilia nyererei | reverse complement strand
TGTGTGTGTGTGTGTGTGTGTGTGTGTGTGTGTGTGTGCTCAATTGGTGGTAGGTCTGTTGATTGGTTGGTAGATAGAAAGTGTCATTTGAATAGAAGTCAGAAAGAGAGGACTAGGTTTCCTTCCTGCCCCTGCTGAGCATTGACCAATGAAAACTCTCTTTTCCTCTACATGGCTGCTTGACAGCCAACTTCCCCATTTACAAAGTTACAAAGTTGTCTTTGTCTTCACGGTAGATGGGGAAAAGATGACTGTGAAATTATTTTGCTGTAACTTCTCTTTTCAAGTTAGCACTCAATAGCAACGCTCCCCTGGAGGGACATCATAATTTCCCTCCTCTGCACACAGTGCAGCACAGTCTAGCAACTGGCAAAAAATGATATTGATCCTTGGTCTTAATACACTGTGACATATCTATGAATAACCCCAATCCAACACCCATTTTATATGAACAATAAAGCATGTTGTATTGGTGTAGATGTCACTGTTTACCAAGATTACTTTGCTAAACTTTCAAACACATATCACTACAATTACATTAAGAGGTATTAGAACTAAGTAATGTGTGACTCTGACAGCATTATTTATATCTTTTTACCAGTAATACCAGGGATGTAAGTCATTCTCCTATTTTTGGTGTGAAATAAGAGAGTCTAGGACTTGTTATTAAATCCAGAGTATGCCTGGGAGAAAAATGAATAAACAATCTTTTTTGTTTAATATCCTAGGTAGCTTTGAAACACAAAAAATGTTGGCATAAAGTTAAGGTTTCTCTGTCAAAGAGCCGTATCCTGCATCAAGAAAAAAGGAGACCCAACTAAATGGGAAAGGAGGTCATATTTGCCTTTTTAAGCTCGCCAAACATACTGTGAGAGTACCGATGATAATATTGCCCAGAGTACTTTGTGCATTATTTCTTACTTTCTTCATATTACTGCATTTAACTAATATGTCTACATACTTTCCTTACAGAGTTGGAGAGTATTCTGATTTTATCGTAGTACATCAGTTTTAAGATGTTTAGTAGAATTGGCCAACACTACCAGTTCATTTGTTTCCTTTTTGATATCTATTAATTTGCATGCTAAGTTAATGGATATTAAATACACTTTGTTTTAAGAATATTGTCGTATATTTGAATCATTAGCCCTGGTCACTCCTTTAACCATTTGTATCCCAGCAGAATTCTATTATCATGTTCCAGAATCCTGAGAGTCTGGTAAGGTAATTCATTAGTAATGAATTTAGTTTAAAAACTATTGAAATGTGTAATTTTTGAGTTTTGAATTTGAAGACTGAAATGACCCACTCAAACTAGGCATTCCCATTTAAGATTTTATATAATTCTACACCTCTTTCTCCTCTCCATCTTCATTTGCCTATTCCACTATTGCTCTTTTCTACCTCATCTCCCCCTCCCCCTCTTCATCCTGAAGCCTCATGTTTTGAACTAAAATCAGGGCTTTACCACAACAAACATGTATAAAACACTGTTTTCCCCTGATATCATTACAATTACTCTGTGTCAGCAGATATGGGATCCTCCACTGTCTTGAAAGGCGCTTTTAAATAAAATGTATTATTATTAATTCATTCATTTATTAAAATGCTGGATGTCTCTGGTTATTATGGGGATGGATATGCAGAGCAGGCGGCTGCAGCCATTATGGGGTGCAGAGGGTTAATGATTTTCATTGGACTGAACATAGCTTTAACATTTCATTGTCATTTTATGCAGCAAGCCACATTATATCTGACTGCTCATCTCAGGTCTTGGGAGTGCATTACTTTCTAGACATTAATGTCTAGACTTTCTAGACAGTTACACATTTTTCAGACTCTGTGCTTCAGAAAAATTCACTTTGAAATAAGACATGGACTTGTGACCAATAGTGTTAAACATTCAAGAAAATTAGATAGATACACATGACGCTATTCAAAGTCATTGTTTTGATTTTTTGTGGAAAATTCTGTAAAGAAATACAGCAGATGTTTTCACCTTCCCGGGTTTCTATGTATTTAAAAGAATATATATATCTACAGTCCAGTTCTTCACTTAAAACTCAGATTAAAATTTAAAGCTTGGAGCTTGATTTTGAGCTTGATAATGAGCATTAAGGATGCTGATCTCTAAATACTCTCAAGTAGAGACTGAATCAACTTAGCATTGTTTTTATTTATTTGTTTTTGTATTTGTCTGTTTTCTTAATGCTATGATCGTGTGCACAGAGACTTAGACAAATATCGGCACAAGCTTATAAACATGTGCAAATGTCATAACAGCAAACTAGAATCGCTATGCAGCATGGAAAGTCCCTGAAATAGCTTGAGACGGTGGAGTGCTGCTTCACCAGTGGACAAAACCCTTAATAAATTGCTAAACAGCACTGATACAGTGTGGCAGCACAAGTGCCCACACATCAACACACATAAACACAGTGCTACTCAAAGCCACCCAACTCTAATGCTTTGTGTTTTTATCAGAGTCCCCCCCCCCCCAAAAAAAAAAAAAAAAAACTCCGTCCTGATTTGATTTGATGCTTTTTGGAAATAAAGTGCTCTTTTTTGGTCTCACTGCTTTTTATTCTGCCCAATTGAATTCAAGGTACTACTGGCATCAGAGCTGACTGCATTACAAAAATCAAAAACAAATAATCAACGTGATTCAGGCTATGAATTTTATCCCCATTACACCTGTCAGTGTCTTCACGTCTGTTCATGGAATTATGTGTTCGCACGTGCACGCCCTCACTGAAACCCTTACACACACACACACACACACACACACACACACACACACACACACACACACACACACACACACACACTCCCTTTATCTTTACACAGCTTTGCCTGCTGCCCCCTCTGTGGCCACTGCTGTTGTGATTTTGGCTTTCTTCCCTTTTTTTCTTTCTTCTTCTCTCCTCATTTTCATTTCATTTCATTCAGTTACATTCAGTGTTGCTTCCAAAATAGAGACAGAGGAGCGACTGGCTGACAAATGAAGGCGAGAAACAGGTGAAATAACAGGTGGAACATGATGTGCGGTGTTTCTTTTAAATTCAATTTTGAAATGATAACAATTCATGCTGAAATTATGCCTCAGTCTTGTTTGAAACTCATGTAATCTCACGCAACTTGTGATATTTGCAGCTGCGTCAAGAAAAACGTCAACCCCTCCTTTTTACTCCTCTATTACAGCTTTTCTCTTCTCTCTGCCAAGTTTTAAACTCTGCCATTTCACCCACAGGGAAACTATTTCACGCTGATGATTGACACGCAGTTGACAGTCTGTCAGTAGGACCGCTAATTTACCATAGTGGAAGCTAAAACTGCTCTTTCTCCATCACAAGTGGCTGACGTGTGTAAATCATGTGGGTGAAACTGGTTGAGAGATTTGAAAATAGGAGAGCGTAAAGGCGAGGAGGAGAAAAGAGACCTATCAAGGATATTTGGTCTGTTTTTTTTAGGCAATAAGTGGAACCATTACTGGCAGCTCCCCAGGGATTGGTTGCGCACATGCCCACCTACAAACAACAGTGTCAGGGTCACAGAGGTGAATGTGGAGAGAAGTGAGGTATACGAAGCACTTTAATGAAATGCTCGGAACTGCCAATGCAGTGACACTGGCCCTAGTCAAGCACTTAAAGAGATAGATAGGGAGAGTGAGATATCCATTCATGAGAGATGAAATCAGTGAGAGATGCACAAAGCAGAAAAAAAAGAACAAGAAAATAAGTTTCACCCCCTGTGGTTTGAAGAAGAAAATTGGGAAAGGGGAAGGTGAATAGGGAATGTGCCCAGAGGAAATGAGCTATTTGACTGTTAAATTGTCTATTCTTCATGCACTTGGAGCCCTCCTGGGTGAAGATGTCAATAATGACTGAAATGTCAGCTCCACATGAAACATAATGTGAATACAAAGCCACTTGTGGCATTTTTTTTTTAAAATTCAGCTTTACTCCAAGTGACATAAGTGCTAAAATATCCTTTAACATTAGCTCAGAAACTTGAAGCTGCACTAATAAATACATTCACTCTTGTCCATGTACAAAGAACAGCAGATGAAAACAGGATGTCAGTATAGCACAAATTCATTAAAGTCCAAAACAAGTCCTCTTTTTTTTAGTTTGGTATTATCTGCACCATCTTTTTTCTCCTCAATTCTTGTACACAGGTGCAAAAGGCACACAATTTTCTTTGGCTTTATCTTTTCTTTTTTTTTCAACTCTTACTGTACATTTTTCATCGTGCTTGCAGTCCTTCATTTCAAGGTCCAAGCCTCCAGTATGCCTCAAGCAGACCTCATGAGGTCCCCTTGAACAAAAACCTTGATATCTTTATCCTTCATTTATTGTTACGGACTGTAATTCTAAGCCTTAGCTTCTGGCATAAATATAAAGCCCTTAAGTCCAAAGGAAATTGTTACATTACTTCTGAGAGTTACAGTGCAAATAGCTGTCATATTAAGTTATATATATTTTTCCCTTGGGGTGAATCTCATGTATTACATATTAAACTAGTGCTTTATTAGTCATTACCAAGGTAAAGATTTCTGATTTGATGGGTTAGAAAAGGTATATTAATAGATTACATTTATATTTATTTATCTCACTTTCAGGTCCATCAATGTACTGCATCTTTGATGAAACTGCATACTAAGATGCTGGGTGCTATTCTTTGTCTACATACAAGAATAGGACATTTATTCTTTTGTCTAGTTACACCCTCTTTATTGTTCTTTCATTAATTTCACCATTCTTTCTCTTTAAGGGGACAAGGTGGGACCGAGCAAGTGTTCGAAAATTTCCGACAAAATAGATTGAGCACTAGATAAATCTCTGCAGACAGCTCCCTTCTTTCCCTCCCACAGGCAGGCAGGCCCGGAGCCACACAGGCATAAAGGACAGTGTTTATAGACAGGAGAAAGCACTTAGTTCCTCCTTCACACCTTTTAGCCAGAAGGTCTTCTGAGAGTCAGATAAAGAAAGAGAGACCAGTAGAAGGAGAAAAGAAAGAAAGTCAAGATAGAGGAGAATAACAGGGTTAGAGAGGTTATAGGAGGTAAACTGTGAGAATAAAAGGGGTGTGGTTGTCTCTTTCTGGGGATGAGAAAAGAAAAGACAAAGTGAAAGGAGATGAGCAGATGGGTAGAATAGAAGAAGAGAAAATTAAAGGAATGAGAGCAGCACTGACAAGTTAGAGGGGAGAGGCCAGAAAAGACATGACAAAGAAAGAGGAGAGGAAGCAACAAATGAGGGGAGGTAAGGACAGGGTTTAAGTTAACATGTACTGCCAGTTAGCTTTGAAATGTGAATCCACGAGTCTAGCTTCATGAATAATGGGATTGGGGCATCTAATCATCTTAGTGGCTGAAACAGTGAAATAAGAGGTCTTAATGGGTCATGAGAAAGGAGTTAGGAAAAAAAGTAAGCTGTAGCAAATGCTCAAAGTTAACATTAAGTACATGATACTCTGGAAGTTAAAGGCAGATCAGAAGAGGATGGCAAATAAGAGCAGCAAATCTAAAATCAAAGTAAAAGTTGGCCGCTATAAAAATCTGAGGGTTGTTTGGAAGGTGGGCTGGCATTGACAAGCAGGGAGGAAAGTTTAAATAACAAAGAAAAGTAGAGAAAGATGCCTGAATAGTTGGCTAGTGACACTATTTTCTTGGTAAGATTACTGAGCGGGTGATGTAGGAGCTTTGAGGAAGAGACGAGAGGTGTTTCCACTGGGTGAAAAGTAACAGAAGAAATGGATTTTGGACAAAAGCGTAAACATTTAAAAAGGAGGAAAGAGTGGATGATTGTGGAGAAAAGATTGGCAAAGGAGACTAGATTGACAGCAGAGAGTTGAGGAGAGGACAAGAGGATACACAGTGTTTGATGTGTATTACCATGGGACCAAAGCAGTTAGAGCTCTCTGATATGTTGTCTGTTGAACACAAATGGCTTTCTGATTTTTCTGTGTATGCGCATGTTCTTGGCAGCCATCAAGCTGCGATTTTTATCACAAATTTCCTTTGGGAAATATGTGCCTGGTGTAAACCGTTCTTAAAAGGAAGGCTGTCATCTATTTTGTGTGAAATAACCTTGTGTAACCACTAATTCATTCATATTTTATAACTGCCCTGTGGAGACCACAAGCACTTAATGGAAGAGGGTTTTTTTTGGACCCACAGAATGCTTTTGTGCTTGTGATGTCAGCCACCTTTGCCAGCTGTCCTCATTTATTTTGTATTTGAGCACCTGTAGCTTTAACATCTTGTTGACATCCCGTGCTTATTACACTCCAAGATTCTGGAAAACAACATGTTTAAAGTAATTGTCAGCATACAGAACTAACTGCAGAGATGACAAGCAAAATTAAATGGGACCATGTTGATCTAAGTGAGCAGCCTTTTACTCATCTTCATTTAGCTCAAAGTGTCTAAGGTTTCATTGATTGAAGTAAACATGAAACATTTATTTAGACTGTGAAAGTCATAAAAATTCTTGATATGTAATCCCGACTAGTCTAGGATGAGGGCTAACTGGAATTAATCAGGTCTGTGGTTTGATTTGTAAATTGGTGATAGCCTGTGATAGTTTAAAAGCTACCTTGGGCTCATAGCTGGACTGGCCGGTATGGCCGATGGTGATTTTTCGTTTTTATGGTCCGATGGGTTGTTTTTTTTTTCCGTAACGGTATAAACACTGAAAAGTGGTGGATTGGCCAGATGCTGGGAGATGTGTAAAAATAACTCAGTTGTTTGGTGGTGGCTATTGCGGAGCTTCCACAGATTCAGTAACATTAGCAAGTGGTGGAGGCCAGCAGATGCAACATGCTGGCAGGTGGATGACGGAAAGGCAGGAGGAGCAGAGACCCAAGGCGGTGAAATGAGCTTCAGGTAAGAAGTTATGACCTGCAGTCTATCTGGGTCAGACATAAACCAAGTTTAGGTGTATTTTATTTTACAATAACTCGTAGTGTGTGCTAACTAGCATGACAGAGTTTCTATACTGCTGAGCGGATGTCGTGCTAAATAACAGCAGCACGTTTAAGCTTGATCAGCTGTTGTTAGAATTTATTTAATATTAATTTCTAGTATCAGCTGATGTTTGCTGGAGCCACAGCTGTAAAAGCTGCTGGTCATGATATCGGTTTGGTTATCTGGTGAGAGGGAAACATGAAGATGAAACCAGGAGATGTTCTTACTGAATCATCAGAGCTGAACAGGTGATGGAGAAACAGGTTTACCTTTTAGGTGACATGAATGAGTTGAAGGGAAGTTATGAACTGTTTCTGAGAGACAAATAACACCAGGATCCTTTTTTATGTAGCTGACAGCTGGTAACTGTGCAGGGGCGGATCTAGCAAAGTTTTGCCAGGGGCCCAGGTAGGGCATTAACAGGGAGAGGGGGGCACAAAGAAATACTTTTCTTTCTTATTGTCATTTAAAATGTCTCGCTTTTAACAAATATTTATCTGAATCTTACAACAAACGTATTCATCTGATGTAAAATGTGTAGAAATCCATTATTGTACATAGGAATTTATTTTAGGGTCCCATCATAATTTCGTCAGAAGTAGCTAAGTACTGTATATGATGCCAGTATTTTCCCACATTTTCTAGATACTGTACCAGTACTGTGTGTAAAATGCCCTCAAAAAGTCAATTAAGTTTTATTCTTTCTCACCTGTCTTTCTATCTCCTTTCACTTTTTAAAGGTTGCCATGTTAGAAAAAATATTTTGCCCTGCCGTGCTGTTTATTGATGTGGCAAATGAATGGTTTATGAAAATATATCTAAATCTGTCATCAGTAATCAGTAATGATCATGTCTCACCTCTAGTCTTCTCTGTCTTAATTTCAGGTTTTCACCATATGCTGTAGATAGTTCAGGAGGTTAACTCGACCAAGCAGTCTACTTTTGGGTACTGTTTAGAATACCAGAATAGGGAGGATGGTGTAGGTTTAAGTTTATTAGACTGATACATATATACCAACAAGACAGTGTACATCACTGTGACAACAGCGTTTGTTGGTGGGCCGGTCTCTAGTCAAAATGCCCGGGCCAATTTTTTGTCCCAGTCCAGCCCTGCTTGGGCTGCTCCCTTGTAACAAGGGGTCTCCATAGCGAGTAGCTCCACATGTTTGATTTGGCGGCGTTTCACACAGATGCTCTTCCTGACACCACTCCAAAAGGGATTTGTGTCTCTGGTTGGAATTCAATCAGCAACCTTTTCTTTTCACTAGTGATTGTATACTATGAGTAAATAAACAGTCCTCTATAGATGTCTTTAGTTTTTTTGTCCACTCTCTTAACTGCTCACCGAACTCAACTTGGAGTGTGGCTGGAGTCTGTCC
Source organism: Pundamilia nyererei (assembly GCF_000239375.1). Classification (NCBI taxonomy): domain Eukaryota; kingdom Metazoa; phylum Chordata; class Actinopteri; order Cichliformes; family Cichlidae; genus Pundamilia; species Pundamilia nyererei. The sequence continues at coordinate 1,293,612 of NW_005187407.1, read as the reverse complement.
CAGCTGTCACAGGCAGGGTACACTCTGGATGGGTTTCCAGTCCATTACAGAGCTTTAGATTAACCCAACACACACTTCT
>NW_005187407.1:1266515-1286504 GCF_000239375.1 Pundamilia nyererei | reverse complement strand
AAGCTCCTTCGACTACGATGACCTGGATGACTGAGAACCTTCACAGACATTCAAGTCGTTAGCCCACCCCCGGCCAGCAGACACTGTGGCTCCTCCATTGTCCTGGAAATGTCCAGAGATTTGTTTCATGTTCCTCCAGACTTCTCTGACGTTTTTCTGTTGGAGTTGGTTTTCCATCTTCCTCCTGAAGCACTCCTTGCCTTCTCGAATCTTGTATTTAAGATCCTTTTGGACTTTCTTAAGTTCCTCCTTGTCTCCCGACCAGAAAGCACTCTTCTTCTTGTTCAGCAGGGCCTTCAGTTCTGGGGTGACCCACGGTTTATTGTTTGAGAAACACTGTATCTTCTTGGTAGGCACAGTGTTCTCAACACAGAAATTAATGTAGTCCATGATGCAGTGAGTGAGGGCGTCGATTTCCTCACTGTGAGGCTTGCAGAGTTCCTGCCAGTCTGTGCATTCAAAACAGTCTCTTAAGGCCTCAGTGCATTCCTCAGACCACACCCTTATCACCTTCTTCGTGGGGGGCTCCTCTTCACCATAGGAGTGTAGGTGGGGTGGAGAAGGACCAGGTTGTGGTCTGAGTGGCCAAGCAGGGGGAGGGGTGATGCACTGTAAGCCTGCTTTGTGAGATGAGGCATTAAAAAAACACTTAAAATGTATAAAAGGAGAGGAAGTTAAGCCTGTGTTCAGCTTGAAAACATGAAGATGATGCTAATGTGACATATGTCCTGCAGCAGCCAATTGTCACTGCCTAGCATGCAACCTGAGTTCAGGGACTAAATGGGTTGTGACAGCTAAATCCACTGATGTGCAAAGATAGGATTCAGAATTTAATCTAGTAGGACAAAACTTATTGTTGCTGTTGTTTTGTTTTTTTGGCTTGTTTTTTTTTTGTCCACACAGAGTAATGGCTAATGATGAAAAAGATGAATAAAACCTAACTGCAGTACATAGAGTACCTATTCAGCTGGTAGTTTTTCAACAAATTTGTAGCAAAAAACATGATCTGAAACCATAATTTAGCTTAATGACCTTCATTCTAACTTTGAGCTTTTATTAAACTAATAAAGGTTAATAAACCTGGTCCTGTAAAATGTGCATTTATCTACTTTTTGCATCTTATTGATCGTTTCATAAGATAAGGTTACAATTTCGGTGAAAGAGTAGAGTTTCTTACAGAAAAAAACACTAACTCTAACCCTATATAAAAGAGCAATAAAAACCATCAACCAATAGTTTCAAACTCTGCATAGCTCAGTTGAATAACATCATGTAACAATCACTAAAAACACCATAATACGTACACCCATAATGAATAAAAATAAAACGCTTATTAAGAATAAAGAAGGCTAATACCACTACTTGTATCACTGATATGAATGATGTGCATACACAGGAAGCACAAGGCTTTTTTTAAAGTATATTTTAAAATGCTGGGATTCGAGTGATATGTGTAGGAGTGCAAACTCCCAGTGTCAGGAACCACAACAAGACATTGTTTTAATTTAATTTAAAAGGGGCAGTTTAATAAATAGTCTAATTTCTGATGCATTTTTAGTAAACTATTCTTGTCCAGCAAACTTAATATTTTCCTTGAATGATTGGAGAAATGTGTACACAGAGGGGGTTTCTCAGATAGTGTAATTCACCCTAAAGTTCAGTATACATAATATCTCAGTGACCTTTAGTGCAATCTGGATAATTAATGAGTATTGGTACAAATTACCAACAACACAACTAATTGTGAGGTCTCAGTATGTCCTGCATTTAACTTCAGAAGTGCCTTAATTTTTCACATACTCAACAAGGTGCTAGAAACATTCCTCAGAGATTTTGTTGACATGATAGCATCACATAGTTGGTGCAGATTTGTCAGCTGCACATCCATAATGTGAATCTCCCTTTCCACCTAATCCCAAAGGTGCTCTTTTGGGTTGGCATTTGGTGACTGTGGAGGCCATTTGAGTACAGTGAACTCATTATTATGAGGAAACCAGTTTAAGATGATTCCAGCTTTGTGCTATCAGAAGATGGGTACACTGTGGTCATAAAAGAATGGACAGGGATAGTAACAATTCTCAGGTAGGATGTGGCATTAAAAGGATGTTCTATTGGTGCAAAGAAGTACAAAGTGTGGCACGAATATGTCTCCCACACCATTACACCACCACCTGCACCCTGAACTGTTCATAGATGGATGGATCCATGCTTTCATGTTTCTGACACTAGCATTTTTTGGCTAGAATTTTGCATCAGAAATGGAGACTCATCAGATGAGGCAACATTTATCTAAGGTCCTATTGTCCAGTTTCCTGTTCTTAGCTGACAGGAGTAGCACCTGGTGTGCCTTTTTGTTGTTAGAGCCCATTTGCTTCAAGGTTTGATGTATTGTACATTTAGAGATGCTCTTTTGTACAGACTGGTTGTAACACGCAGTTATATGAGTTTCTGTACCTTTCCTATCAGTTCAAAGTACACGAGCCATTCTCTTCTGACCTCTGGCATCAAAAAGTTAGTTTTACTCAAAGTTTTACTTTTTCAGATCATTTTCTGTTACTCCTGTTGGAAGATTAGAGATCAGCAATTTCTGAAATACTCACACTAACCCATCTAAAACAAACAACCATCATGACTTCAAAGGCACTTAAATCATCTTTGTTGACCATTTAGATTCTTCAGCTGGTCACCTTGACCATGCCTACGTGCATAAAATGCATTGCATTGCCACCATGTGATTAGCTGATTACATATTTACATTATCAGGCAGTGGATATGTCATGTTTGACAGCAATACATGTTAAGAACAGCAGAACATTGAACATACTACCCTGTAGAGAGGATCAATGATCCGAACTTTGTTAAATACCTGTGTTTAGTAGAAAGGAGGGGCATGGGACCATAACTGGAGCCTTTATCAATTTTACCCTTGGTCTGTTGTTTGCTGGAAGGGGATGTTGGTGTGTAAAGTACATGATGTGTTCAGACATCAGGGCTCAGGAAGCTTGTCACTGTACTCCTCCATGCTGCCGTCATCCAAATGGAACACCATGAGAAGAGAGCACCAGATCTCATCAGTGTTTACCCTTGAATCACTGGAAAGCTGTCCAGGCATGCAGGTGGATTTTCTGTGCTGACAGCAGCACACTCGGTGCCAAGGCAGATGAAACATGTCTGGTGATTACAGAGAGACAGTGGCGGGGGGGGGGGGCAAAGGCAAGTGGAGTGTGACAAAGCCAACCTTGGCTCTCAACATTGTCTTGCTGGTCACTAAAGAAAAATGGATGAGCAGTAGATTGAGTGTCCATTATGAAAGGCCACTTACATAACATACAAATCTGTGGATGAAAAGCATTCACACATGCAAAGATGAGGTGTGAAGCCTAGGAGTCCCGTTAGTGCAACCATGCACTCCAAACCTATGCTATAGTTTACAAGTAGGATCAGGAATTGCAGATTGTTGTACATACACTAAAATATGCAAAAACTACAGTATGATACTCTAAGCAGTGGAATAAAGAATCTGAGATGAGACACAAAGAGAAAGAGAAGCTTGTGCTATAAGTCAAGGTTGACAGACACTGATGTCCTGAATCCCCTTCCCTCTCTGCCTCTCCCTCTCCTTTTACTCATGCGTGCTCTTGCTCAGTTCCTTGCCTCAGCTCTGAGAGATGGTGTGTACAGCATAGCAATGAATTGGTTGCACTCCCCCTGGCCTGGAGAAAGGGCCCCATTAAACTGCATTAAAACACAATAAGGCCTCTGTGTGCACGTGTGTGCGTGTGAGTGCGTGCATGTGCTCGCATGTGTGATTGAAAGCCAATATTTGTCTTCCTTTTGCCCTGCGTTTCATTCTCACTCTTGATTTCTCATCCATTCACTGTCTGGCCTCGTGGCACTCTCCCTTCCCTCGTGCCCCTCTCTGTGCCTTAATCTTACGCTGCCCCCCCTCCCACCGCCATTCGTCAAATCAATATTAAGTATGTTTTTATTTATGAATAATTTTGTTGTTGGCTGCATCCACACCCCATATGGGCAGTGTTTACGCTATAATCACACTTTGTGTACTGGATATGTGTACGCAGGTACAAGTCTTGGGTTTTCTTTTATATTTTGAATTTGTACGCACTTCTCTTTGTGAATGTCTTTGTTAGGTAGCTGCACATGCGTGAACGTGGTCGACTTTAGATCCGCTCCTGTGTATTCAAATGCTAGAGGATTAAGAAGCATGACTTCCAATTTCCAGACACTGCCTCTGTGCCTTTCAACCCCCAGACTTCTAAAACTGGTAAAAAAAAAAAAGAGGAAGAAAAAAAGACTTAGAGCAGCTCAGCCCAGCAAATAGCACAACACAGCAATCCAGACTGTAAAGTGGAATGCACGTCGCCACAGAAACAAACAAGTGCCCCAAGAGTCGTGGAAAATGTATGAATATAAAAAGCTGATTTCTTCAGATCGTTTCCTTCCCCCTCCTAGACTAATCTGTGTTTTTCCATTGACTGTTTTGTCAGTGCAATGCATAAAGAATATGAACAGTCGCAACAGAATTAGATTTAATCTTCACTATCTTGTCATGCAATTGAATTATGCCCTTTTGTCAGTTTTAATCGGCACTTACAGTGACCGCTATTGATCTCTACTAATTAACAGTACATACAGGAAATCAATAAACCAATAGCCAACAACTTTTATCATCTCAAAGTACAGAATATCTATGAAAGTAACACCAGCATACTATGTGAGAAGAATTTCTTCAATAATTACAGAGCACTGCGCTGATTTTCTTTTTTCATCTTGAGAATAAGCCTTGTTAGTCACCTTACCATAAATGTCGTACCCACAGTATCAAAGAGATCTCTCTCCTGTACTTCTTGTATGGGGATCAATGACACTGTCTGATACAGACAATGAAATGCTTTTTTCTTTTTTTTTTCCAAGCAAGAGAGAACAAAGGCTGCTGTGTGGTAATTCTTTGATCTCCGGAAAGCAATGTGCCAGCTTGCATTGCTCAGAGAAGAGGAAAGGTGAAGACGCCCCCTCAATCCAGCCAGAAGCAGAATAACAGCAAGACAGGACAATAAATGTTATAAAAATTATTTTACTTCATGGTTTTTTGCATTCATATTTATTTACATTTTGCATAGCAACTTAACTTCCTTGGAAAAAGAGTTGTACTTCCCAGAACTTAAAAAGCACGTACATAATGTGTTCCTAAACCTTCCTTATCCAGTTCTTTTTGACTTGACAAGTATTTCCTGAATCTTTATCCATCTAGCACCATCTATTTTTTTTTTTTATTAGATCCTGCTTATTAAGTATTCCAAACATGGAAAGCGCAAAGATGCTTGTTAGTGCTCTGTCCATACAAATTCAGAAAAATCACTGACTGAACATCTAGTTGAGTTATCCAAGGGCATTTGTGACTCATCTTTTTGTGATGCCTTCGATTCATATATTCGAAGCTGAATACACGTATTGCAAGCCTAACTAAATGGAAGGGAACAGAAGGGGAATAGAGACATATGCTGGAAGGCAACCTTTTCTTGCAAGGCAGTCTGTGTTAAGAGACCTGTGTAATACAGAGTGGAAAGTCATGTTCATCGTCTAACCAGTGAGATTTATGTCACTGCAGCAATGACAGAGTTAAGGCTGTTGTTGCATGCCCTAATGGGCACTGCTGTTAAACTGTGTGTCGAGGAAGTACTTTCATAACATATCAAAAATTTAAAATGAACATTTAAATGGTTTCGAGGCAGGGCCTCTGGTATTCTTTTATCAAGTAGCTTGTGAAGAATAAGTTGCTACAGTTTTTGTTACCATTATTTATTTGTTTATTTTTTCATTTATTTATTGGAACAGACTTGATGCCAGAAATTCCCGACACTTTACAAGTTAGGCCTGAAAAAGCAACAATTAATGACAGACTGACAAATATGTGGATTTTATTTGTTGAGTTCTCAGGTCTTTAGATAACCATAAATTGGATGCATACAGGTCCTGGCAAGTGGCACGTGCTATTCTGAGGACGTCTGATGAATATAAAAATAATGAGAACTTTTAAACATAATTTCAAACTGGTTCTTTGTATGGTTGGCACAAATGTTTGTGTAACTGCAGCAGAGTGTGTTTTTTTTTTGTTTTGTTTTTTTTTCCAGTCTGAAGCTCCAGTTTGTTGCTGTGCAGTTGTTATATTGACACATTAGATTAAGTTGAAAAGCTGTTTTCAAAGCAAGCTTACCGCGCTGAATAACTAAAAGAATATGGGTCACCATTCTGAGCTTTTTTTTGCATCTTTCTTTTTTTTTTTTTTTACTAAGCAAGCGTCTTCTTCTTCTTGCTGCTCCTTTTAGGGGTCTCCACAGTTAATCTTCTGCCTTCACACTATCTGTAGCCTTCTCTGTCACACCAAACCCTATGCATGTCCTCCTTCCCTACATCCATGAATCTTCTCTGTGGTCTTCCTCTTTTCCTCCTTCATGGCAGCTCCATATTTAATGTTGTTTGTAGTTACAGAGGCAAGGCTAAGATTGTTTGGGAGGGATAGTGGATAAATTGCACAGCTGGTATTTCTTTTCCCGCTCAAATATAAATATATAAGTATAAGTTACTTTGTTTCCTGCTTTGGTCTCACTCCTTCTTGGACTCCCTTGTTTCTTATCGTTAATAATGGTGCTGTAATTATGCGTCTGCTGTGTTTTCTATTGATTTGTAATGCTAGCTTTGTTAGCTTTACATCTTTTATTTGCAGTTAATAATCTTTTGGGTTGGTCACTTTTTTCTGTCTCTTCTTGCCTCTCTCTGTCTCACCTTGCTGCTTTTCGTCTTGGGAGCCAGAACAAGTCAGATGTTGAATTCTAATGAAGACCAATCATTGTAGCAGTTGGACAAACGTATGATTCACATGTATAGGGAGTTGTCAGTGAAGAGGGGAGCTCACAGATACACCAACAGTTTGATTTCTCTCTATATCTCTTGAGTATTCCCATTAATTACAAGGGCTTCTGAGTCTGCTCTCTCCTCAGTATCTATGTGTCAGTCTTCTCTTTGCCTTGTTTATTTTTCACTTCTGTATGTTTTTGGTCCCTTATGACATGCACACAGTTTTACCTATTATCCCCCTTGTCCCTGTGTTTTTGTTTTCAGTCTCTTTTTTTCTTCTCTTTGTTCTTACCACGCAGCCTCCTTCTTTTCCCTTCTAATCATCATCCAAGTTGTCCTCAGTTTCCCTTGCTTTCATTTCCCACTTTTTCTCTCTGTTCTTTCTTTTGCAGACATGATTCATTTTTACTGTATTTGCTTTCTTTCATCTTCTTTTGTCACCCTGCGCCTCCCTCCAACCCTCCCCCATTGTCTCATGAGAGAAGAGGACCTGGGTGTGAGAATTGTCTTAATAGCAGTCCTGGACCATCCCCCGGGAACGCTGTGTCTGTTTTCTTTTTCCTTTTTAAAATCGTTTTTACATCATTCTATTTCCTCATCTGTTTCCATCACTCAGTCATTACTGTCTTCTGCCAGCCTGTGATAAATGGTCCTGCAGAGCGCTTCAGGTTATCTGCGTGTGGGTGTGTGTATGCAGGTGTGCATGTGTGCATATATGCACGCCAGTGTGTAAGAGAGGAAATGCATGGTCACTCAGATCCAATAATAGTTATTAGGTTTGACTTATACGAGGGAAAAAACACAGCTGAACTGCATTTGGATTTTCAGATTAAACGCTGCTACACATCTATAAGAGTGTGTAAAAAGCCTATGGAAGAATAAGATTAAGAATATTTAGTATTGGCTGTTTAAAGTCAGATTAAAGTCAATATCTACAAACATACAGGGATGCAAGGATAAAATAACAATGTCATATTTAAAAAATAATAACACTTTAATGTGATAAACTTACAGGTCTGTCATCCGGCAGGCAATAAATAAAGAAAGCAATAATCCATACCACTATTGCTGTTACACAAGGTTACCTTGTTAATAGGAGGTGTTGTGTGTTTGTGCAAATTGATAAATGGCTTTCTTAATTACAATGCTCTGTTTTTTTTCTCAGTGCATTATTTCCATCGTATCCAGGTTTAATAATGAGCAAAATGCCTAGCATTACCATTACAGATGATTATCTCACCAGGGGACACATGAAACTGAGAGAGCAATGCTTCAAAACAAAATTAGCCCGTTTTGTATCCCTAATCCAAGATACATAATGCCAGGCCATGTGTCCATAATGCATGTCTTTATTCCATGTGTCTATGTGTGTTATAAGAAAGCTACACTGATGCTGAAAAAATGCTCCATTGCTTCAGTATACATATGTGTGCAGCCACTGAGAATCAGCTGTTGATTCTGAACACAGTTCAGTAAATTCAGATGCACAGTGAAAATCCAGCATCTGTAGACATCTTTGTGGCAGATGCTGCATAACACAGTGTTGCACTGGTTAACTGAAATCTATTCTTGGGCTATGTTGATTTCATCAGCCACACTGGTTTAGCATGATGGAGACTCACTATGTGCCCCAGTGGGAGTAGAGGCACGGCGGATCTGGCAATGCCAGTCCAGTGAAGTGCATTGCCACTTTGGTGCCAAAATTTTTTAAGTCTCACATAATCTGCAGCCCACTTGTTTAAGCCTGGTCAACTGTTTAGTGCACTTACAGTGTTGGGAAGGTTACTTTTAAAATGTATTTCATTACAGATTACAGAATACATGCCCCAAAATGTATTCTGTAACATATTCCGTTACGTTACTCAATGACAGTAACGTATTCTGAATACTTTGGATTACTTAATATATTATCATGCTTTTTACAACTACGTGAATGTACTATTGCTGTGTGATTTATTACTGTTACTGAAGGTCCGAACCGCAGTAAAGGGACCTCTGGCTAATACGTTGGGTTCCGTGTTGGGCTGTAGCCAAAAAATAGCTTTACTTTGTTGTGTGGAGAGGCGTTGAAAGGCTGCTCCAACGGAACTTATTGTTCCGGAAAACACGAACACAGCGTACAGTCGAGTCTTAATAGCTTACTTAGAACTGGGCTCGTCAGGCACTCTTCTTGGCTGCAGTGGTTATTATTATATTTACATGCTTCCAGCTCCTGTTTCTGCTCGATGACAGCTTGTACTTTTCCACTCGCCTTTTTCTCCCTCCTCGCGCTCACAGACACATAACGAGTATGGAAGTCCATTGTCCCTGCAGCACGGACTACACTGCCCATGATGCTACATTCTTTAGAGCAGTAGCATTCTGTCAGCAATCAGCTTAGCACAAACAAACAAACAAACAAAAGTTCTGCCTGGAACAACAGAACGTAGCTGTCAAACAAAACCAAACAGTCCTGACCCGCCACAATATGAAACAGGAAAGTACCGCCATGTAATCCATTTATTTCAACAAAGTAACTGTATTCTAAATACCACCTTTTAAAATGGTAACTGTAACGGAATGCAGTTACTCATATTTTGTATTTTAAATACGTAACAGCGGTACATGTATTCCGTTACTCCCCAACACTGTGGACTTATTGGTTTGTATGAAATCACACAGACTCATTCATTCTCTCTTTTTGTGGAAAGAAAAAGTATACATTTTGTCCAGTTATGAATTTTTATCTGGCTGACTCTCTTTACAGCCAAATGAAAGCAGCAGGTGTCTCTTTCATCAGAAGTCTCATTTTGGAGTGGTGTTTCACACTATCAAGGACCAATTGCAGATCTGCTGGTTAAGTACTGCGCAACGAGCACCAGACTCTGTCCCTGTCGGCTTATTAGGTATTCTAAGCAATGCTCCGCAGTTTCTTCTGGCCATTCGAAGTTGTGTTGAAGTCAGTTACACTGAGAACAGTTTGTGCAGCTGAAAAATTGTAGATCAGCTAAAAAAGATAATTTCCCTATGACAGCCTATTCCTGTCAGTCATGAAGATGTGTGTCTATAATGAGCAGTTACAAAGATTGTTCAGTTGTTAAATTTTGTTGTGCTGCGTCTACAAGCAGTTTATTTGTGGAACATTACTGAGACATGCCCCCAATGCTAAATAAAGATTCCGTACTACACTTTTAATCTCGAAATTAAAAAAAGAAAATGAAAGAAAAATAACATGAAAAAATATAGAGCAGTACTGTGTGTCAAGCGTTTTCAGCTTTACATCACAGAGGCAACAGTTCATAGATGTTTGTATGCATGGTTTGCATAGGACTGACATCTTTAAGTCACACTCATGAATTTAAAAGCTAGTGAGATTATTGAACAAAATTAACAAGAGTTACTGGCTTTTGCCTTGTAATCCAAATATAGCGGCCTGTTAGCAGCTAGCAGATTGCAGCTGTACCTTTGCATATTATACGTGTGGATGTGCTCTTTTCTTCTTGGTTGAATCAATTTAAGGTGCCTTAGAGAGAAACTCTGACACTTGAAAAATATCAGGCTCCACAAACCATACCCTTAAGCCACTATATTATTGTGTCCATGTTCCCAGTTGCCAAGATACCACTTACATGTATTCACGTTGAAGAAGTTGGCTTATGTGTTTAAGAGCCCTTGGGTAGCAACCTGCGTTTATGTGACCATGGATGCATGAAATGTTTAAATGTAAGGTGCCTGTACACTGTAGGAGGCTACAAGAATGAATAAAAGAAACACCAGGTATTTACTGACAGTAGACAGTGCTTTAAGATTTAGAATTTGTCTATATTTGGCCAGCTTGTTTGCTTTTGGTTGACTTTGGCCTGTGTACTCTCCAGCTTGTACTTGGATGAATTGTGTGTCACCAACATCTTCTTTTCCCCTGTGATTAAATAGCTTGACTCTGAAGGGGTAACGGTTAAGCTAGATTTACATTAGAGTAGAGGAGGCTGCTACAAAAGAAGGATCTCCTACTCGATAAATTCTAAACTAAAGCAAAACTGAACTATTCCAGTTTGTGGGTAGATTTAAAGTTAAATATTTCCACACGTCTGTGTAGCTGACCTGACAGTGATGCTGCTGAGCTTTGCTGAGAAACTATTTTAAATACCCATGCTATCAGCATTAGCAGCATGGATCACTGTGATACAAAGCATGCTTTACTGACGTGACAAATGTCACTCATATCGTATAGTACGTGTTTCCAGGATGTGTGTTGCTATACTTATAGTCATAAACTGTCTCTCCCTGCTGTCAACTTAAAACTAGTGCATATGTGAATATTGCTGTGTAGGTGCACTGCAGCTGTACATACTGTACTAGTGATGCTAGCATCAGAAGGTAGATATTACAGTCCGTGGAGATTTATTTATAAGCAATGTTGTTTGAAATGGTTACATCATCCCAGAGGAGTGTGCCTTCAACTGTGAGGTCACACATTAAGGTTATGAGGCTACAATTTAACCTGCACTGTGGTATCATCATTTTGTGACATCCCTCTGCAAGTTGGCAGCTTTTCAACAGGGAGAAGATCCAAAAAATGAGACCCCTTTCATTTCGAATGACCTCGTACTCAGCACTACACTTACTTGAGTCCTTAGCATCCCCAAAGTTTGAAATTAAGAAGATGAACCGTTGTTGAAACAAAGAGGTAAAAAAAAAGAAAAGAAACATCCATTACTGAGATATTAAAAAGGAAGAAACTAAAAAAAGACATTTACTATAAAATGTTAGATGGAACTACTTCTAGAAATGTCTGTCATTCAGTCTAAAGGAGCCTAGTTTATCCTCATCTTAATCAGTATTTGATAGATATCGCCAAAGGATAATGCAAGACAGTAGAATCAGAATGTGACCAAGAAAAAGTGCAAATAACACAGGCTACTAGCTATGTCTTGTGTTATACTGTCAGCTTATTGGAAACAGGACGTTGAAATTTATGTTGCTGATTATGTCAGGAAATCCAATTTTAGACAGAGGAGGGAAGAGGAAACAGTGGATGATTACAAAGGAGATGTAATGCACAAATAGATAATGGAGAAAAAGGTTGTAAAAAGCAAGAGACAGAGTACACCCAGAATAGTGTAGATGCATTTGGACACTGATGTGTCTAGAACAAAAATAGAAAAAAGAGAGTTCTGTCCAATAATTTCCCTCAAACTCAAAACAAGTGTAGCTTTAAAGTTGATTATAAGGGATTAAGAGCTGTTATATGGTTGTTACCCTTTTAAAATCTTAGTCACAGATTTACAAAAGTATAAACAGAAATCCATTATGTAGATATGATAAGTGCTGAGACAGAAATGGATAATGGCACCAAAGTGGGGACAGTAGGGTCAAGGAAAAACCATGCCAAGAATAAAAAGGATGTAGACGTTTGGTACTTAGGTGTTTATCATGCTATAGCCCACTGTACAACGTTAACATGATCTGTCTTGATAATAAACAGAATTCACTGTTAGGGTTAGGGTTAGGGAATAAGATGTCACGTGTGCATTGTTGCCTGCATCTGTGTGATTTGTTCGTCTTTAGTTTTGTGCAAGCTTCTTTTAGACCAAACAGCTAATAAAACTATTTTCTTCAGCTACTCTCTCTGCTTCCTGTATATGTTTCCAGCACACAACATGTAACTGTGAAAAGACTAAGTCAACTTTAAGGAAGTAAATGAAGTATTCAGTTCCAGCAGGATGCTTAGATGTCATGTCAATGATCTGGATTGGTCAGTTTTGTCAAAGCTCCATGATTAGATGCGCATACAAACAGCTAGATAGATAAGTGGGCAGACAGATAAATGGACAGTGATAAATTAGAAAAGCTTGGCAGACAAGAGAACACGTTTGCAAACAAACAAATGCCTGCATCCACTCATACACACAGACAGACCTATTATGACTGTATCATGCATGTGAAGGCACTGATAGATGTGTGATAGCTTTCCCGCCTCTCCCCCCCCCCCCATCTCCCCTTAAAATATTTCATATTTCTTATTCAACCTATTAGCTAATTCACAAATCAATATCCGTGAAACCAGCTTATAATGGTACGTGAGTAGAAATCCATATCAGTGAAAGGATTTCTAACCAGCATGCATTTTAGTTTGTTTTTCTCAGTCTTGTGGAAAATACATTTTCTACACTTGTCTCTTCCTGATATCAGTCATGGTCTTAACAGTATACGCAAGGATTCAGTATTCAATATATACAGAACTACTGTGTTTCCATATTTGTCGTATGTTTAGAATCCATTTAGATAACATTTTTAATGTTACTATGTGGCTGGTGCTTTTGAGTGAAATACCCAAATTGCTCCGTCTTTTACCAAGTACACAGAGCAGAGCTTGCTTGCTACATAAAGGAGTGAATGTATGTTAGATAACTTGCAATGATCGCGTGTGCATCTCATTAGAAGGAGCACAACTTTGTGTGTTTCTGTGAATGGAAGGATAATGAGAGTGTAATGCGCCGGATAGCACCTTGCAGTCACACTTCACAGAAATCAGGATAAACACAGCATGGAGACAAAAACTGAACACCATGTTTTAGATTAAGTACAGAGTCGATACTAAATCTGCTGTATCTATAATAGTCACATTTCTATGTTAGAAAGGCATTTACTCTCATCTTTAGGCTGTTGTTTCTTTTTTTTCTAGTGTGGTCTTTTATTATTTCCAAAGCAGCAGCTCATTTTTTCAGCCACTTGAACTTTTCACTTTTTGTCAATGTAGTAAATCGCGCAATGATTCAAAATGATGTGAGGCTGAAGATCCAAATGCTCCATCTGTGAAAAATGGAAAAGAAAGAAAGGATAGGTGTCTGTTAACATGGCATTACAATATATAAGAATATGTGCATGTGCTCATGCACGTATTCAATAATAAATTTCACACAGCATTTTTGTTTTGCACTTTGATGCTTTTAGTCTGGCTGTGTACAAGCACTTTTCCCTTCTTTGTGAAATCAGTATTCTAATCTAATATACCCACCTTTGATATTTTTATGTGGTGAAGTCAGACTGAATGAGTTAATTTCAATTCCAGCAAAGTGTGTAATCAACCACTATATCATATCTTCATCAATCATGCTTTTTTTTTTTTTTTAATCCTCCATTAAATGCATATGCACTAAGAAAAGAACAACAATTTACTGATTACACTCACATTGCAACTCAGACCACAGGCAATCTGTTCCTCCACACTGGTGCACCTGTTTCATAAATAGGATGACATACCTTTTGTTAGTGTTGGGCTGGTAAAGAGAAACACTGAGCATGCCAGACTGTTAGAGGAAAACACTGAGTGGTCTCAGCTATACACTGTGTGGAGCTGTCTGACCTTTCCCTACCACCTGGTCTCTCCTGTCTGCAGTGTATATTAGCTGACTGGCATTGATTCAGGATGTGTTCGCACTCCCCTCCGCTTTCTCTACCCCAATTTCACCTCCTTCCATCTCATACAGATGGGTCAGTCCGTTTGCCCCGCGGTGCTCCTATTCATTGGCAGGTTGTAGTCACAAGTCAGCTGGCTTGTCATTTTTCCTCACAGGGCTGTTATCTCTCTTCCCAGTTCATTGTGATTTCTATGTCCATGTGTCTTGTGGCTGACAATCCTTTTTCACTATCTTTGTTTTTACCTCATGCCAGGTTTGCCCCGCATACACAAAAATGTACTGGAGAGCTCATTGCACCAAAACTGAGGAAAACAAAGCAAAACAAAAACACAAAATAAGCACAAACACATACAAACACACATAAATCTGCATAGCATTTAGAAAAATACTGAGAATATTCACGTAGCACACAACAGTACTAGCTATATTTCCAGGGGTTGCTAAAAGGTTAGGGACATAACAGGAACATGCTTGTTGTTGAAATAGTTTATGACTTATGAGGTAAATTTCAAAATTAACACACAACCGATTAATAATTATTATAATAATAATAATAAGACTTATTATTACAGACAGCCTTATCTACATCATTTCCAGACCTCTCAAAAGCCACTTCATTCAGTTTTAACTGTAAATTGAGAAACTGCGTGAAGCGTCACATTTGTTTACCCAGAACTACCAAAGAAAACAAAATGATAAATATAACCTGCCTATACTGTTGAGATGAGCAAGACAGTCACTTTTGAGCGACTGCAAAATAAGAGCCACATTCTGCAGAGATTATATATTATCTTGTTACACTTTTCTGGGAAGATGATCCGGATACATGTAGTCATATGTGTCCCAGACCACCTCAACAAGTGGTTTAAGTACTGGATCATAATGTGCTCTAGCAGTTTTTACAAGTGTACTCAGTGGCGTCCAGCTGACATCTGATGTTCAAAAATGAATGAATCCACTGGCTCATGAATTTTTAATTTTTATGGACTTGTGTTTTTTTTCTGTAGTTTTGCATTTTATTTCTTATAAAGACACAATACCCACACTGGTCATTTTATTAAGTGAACCTGTTTAACTGGTTGCTAATACAAATATATAAGTCGTTTAGGCATAAAGGCTTGCTGAAAGATGGCATGCTGAAATTCAGATTGCTCACCAGAATGACAAGAGGATATCTGAATGCACAACATGTCAAACCTTGAAGCAGATGGACTACAACAGCAGAAGACCACAGCGGGCAGCGCTCATGACAGCACAGGAAAATACGGGTACAATTTGCACAAGCTTACCAAAATTGGACAACAGACAAGCAAAAATAAAAAAAATGTTGCCTGGTCTGATGAGTCTCGGTTTCTGTTGTGACATGGACTGGTTCTTATACAGCCATTTGGATGGCAGAATTTGGCATGAACAACATAATAGCATGGATCCATCCTGCCTTGTATTAACGGTTCTGGCTGTTGGGGATTTGAGGGATGTTTTTTTGGCACACTTTGGCTTCCATAATAGCAATTCAGCATTGTTTAAATGCCAAAGCCTACCTCGTTACTGTTGCTGACCATGTCCATCCCATTATGACCACATTGTACTCTTCTCCTGACAGCTGCTTCTAGCGGCACAACGCATCATGTAATTAAACTCAAATCAGCTCAAACTGTTTTTGTGAACATGACGATGAGTTCACTGTACTGAAATAGCCTCCACAGTTACCAGATCCATAGAACACCTTTGGGGCAAATACGGAGCAACTGTGTAATGCTATCTTGTCAATTAGGACCAAAATCTTTGACGAATGTTTCCTAAACCTTCTTGAATCGTTGGCATAAAGAATCAAGGCAGTTCTGACCGTTCAGTAATACTTGTGACTAATAAAGTGGTGGCTGAGTAAACACTGTAGGCGAAAGACCAGCTGAATGAAGTTGTTACATTTGCTTTTGTCCCCCAAGTTTCTATTATTTTGTATATATTTTCTTTATTTTGTGGCAGTTATAGTGTTCCCAGGAACAGCTTGTCTTTGTGCTATTGTAATGATAAATACTCTTCATGCAGTTGGCACTTTATCCCAACAGAAAGGCCAAATCTCAGAGGGAACCTTCTTTTGGCCCAGCTTAGTGTCTCTGTTAAATTGTGATACCATAATGTAGTTACAACGCTGTGGAAGTCTTGCGTTTTGTTTATTTTGCATCACAACTTCATCTGACTTGACTGTGGATTAAATTATATATTTAATATCATTATAATATTTGAGTTTTTGCACTGGTAACATGACAGCATTTATTTTAATTTGAATTTATGTTAGCAGTCTGAAAAGCTGTGACATATCACACACGCAGAGAGATTTTTACCCCTCTTGCAAGCCCTTACCTTGTGTTAGCTTGGCACTGAGTAGCACCTTCCTGGCAGAGGTTAAGCTGTTTATGCCATGTGGAGATACAGCTTTCCCCTCTCTCTGCAGTACTGCACTTGCCCTATGCTAGGCTGGCACATGTTGGCCTCATCTTGGCAGAGGTTGCATGATAACTCCTTCCCACAGGGGCTCTTGTTTGGCAAAAGGTTGGAACAGACTATACCAAATGCATCTCCGTGTTTGTACCTCTCTGGCAGGCTTTCATGAGTTCAGCCCCATCATGCTCAGTCTGGGGCAAATCTGTCATTTTGCTCTCTGCAGTAACACACCACAGTGGTTATCATCTTTAGAATTACAAGATTGCAAGGTTTCACTTTGAAGTAAAATGTCACATGCATGTTTTCTAAAATTATTTTACTCCTCCAACTACTGAGAAATATGTTTGTTCCTTGTCTGAAATGCCGGATGCCCTTTAGCTGGCTTGTTGAAGACTTAGAAATATTTTATTTCGTGTATTTTTTTTTAATTAATGTGTTTACACATTGGTAGAAATATTAATACATCCCTTGACTTTATGGCTCCAAAGCCAAGAAACCTGGTTGGCAAAGTTCGCCTTTGAGTCACAGAGCCAGCTTGTGGGGGCTTGGACAGTACAGGTCAGTTCAATACCAATGGCATTTTCTTGGCTGAATATCAACAGCCCGCTCTGTCTTTTGCATGGCTAATGTTTCCAACACTCGCTCTGTGAGTTCCTGGGAGGCCTCTGTACCAGATAATGCCCTGCAGGTTAGCAGTTTTGGCAGCTATTTTTCTGTGAGTTAGTCTGTTTTTTTCCCAAGCCAGTGTCTGTGTATTAGTGTGCCCATCAGGGTCAGTGAATACTTCAGGTCCTTCCACATCTTTTGTTTGTTTCTTCTCTTTCTGCCTCAATCTTCATAGAGGATTTTTTTTATTTCTGTGCCCTCAGTGCTTTTGCTTCCTTTTCTGTCTGTTTTTCTCCACCATTTGTGTTTTACCTTTTTCTTTTTCCTTACCTCTGTCCCTCCTCTTTCTCTATCTCCCTTGATTTCTTGCTCCTTCGTCTGTTGTTCATTTGTTCCCCTGTTTATTCACCCCCACTTGTTTCCCTGCTGTCATTTCTGTCTTCTTGTATTTTGTGCTTTCTGATCTTCTTTTATCTGAGCTGTCTAAATGGTGGGCTGACAGAAACACAGACACACAGGGGAGCACATAGAAACACAGTGATTCACAGACAACACACGCATACATACACACACACACATGCTCACGTACATTGACAGTCAAACTTTTTAAGGAATTAGCACATATGATTCATAACTACATACAGGCACATGCACACTACAATACTGTGTGGCTTTACTAAAAACGTGGCGGTTTTTAGGGTGAGTCACTCTATACAGCGTGCATTTCCCTCCCCCTGTTGTGAAACAACAGCCTTCAGAAGCTAAAACCATGGCAACAGCCTCTGCAGCCCTGAGTATGGGATCTCGGCCACATGACATCACTTTAAAAGAAAAGATATGCAGGCAGAAACTTACAAACACAAATGTAAGCCCACTAACACACACATACACAAACTCTCGTTGTGTCCAGGACTACGGATTCACAACGCTTTTGGACCGCTCATAAACCCCATTGACTTTTCTCGGAAACTCATCTTTGTCTTTCAGAATCCTATTATTTCTGTCAACTGCATGTGTGCATGCTATTCACAAGGTGGAGAGATGTGCCACAGGGATGCGTGACAGATATTGTGTGTATTCATTGCTGATGAAACACTGGATGAATCTATTAAGCGACTAAGCTTAAGAGGAAGGAAAACCCACAGTAGCCCGAGTCTGTAAGGAAAGAAGAAACAAGCAGATGAGATGTTCCAGACATCACCAGCATCACAAACTACACATCTGAATGTAAATTTTATTTGTATTTACTGTATAATGCGTTACTAAAGGCACTAGAGTAACTTATTGTCGTAGCTTTTTATATTTAATATACAGTAAAAGTTATCCAGTGGTTTTCTAAAGATTTTTTTGTTTTGTATACTTCCTTCCTCCTGTAGAGGCAGATTCATTTTTTTTGTTTTATAGTTTTCAGGTTACACAGTTTATCCCTCTATAATTAAATGGAATTCAATTAAATTCCCGAGAATTCCAAAAGAAAGCGGAATTCTGATGAACATTCTACACATTAAAATTTAGCTCAAAAACTATTAAAAGTTCTACTTATAAGCTGGTTTTAAGATCACAAATAGCCCTTTTCAAACTTTAAGATCTGCGCATTCAAATTTTCATCTCTTTCTCCTTTTCTTACCTCGCTCCTCACTCAACTCCACCTCATCCAGGTTACTTATTGTTAGCAGATTCAGCATGCAGCCGTTGCCTGTCTCCAGTAGCTTGCTCTAACAACAACAGCTGATTAAAAGCTAACGTTATGCAGCTAAAGTTAGGCTTGACTGACAGAAAAGTTCAAGATCACTGTCATTGGTCAGAAGTAAGCTTCATTGACCCATCGACCCGAATCGGACTCCTTTCACAAAGCTTTACAGCCTCCTCAAGAGTAAAGAGACATGGACGTTTCACACCTGGCATTTTGACAGCTGAGGTAAACGGTGGATGGACAGCCTACATTTACTACAGATGAACACTGGCCAGAGTATTTGAGGTGACCTGGGAGTAAAAATGTGAAAAATTGAAAAATATTTAAGTTAAACACATCAGGTTTTTTTTTTCTAATTTCCTATTTATTGCTCAAATTTATGCAAAGACAGTAGAAGAAACTTGCCAGCCATTCATGGCCATTATGGGTGAAATGCAGAGCGGCCAGAGAGAATTAAAGAACGCTGGAGACAAGGTATTGAAATATGTACATCACTGGCTTTGTAACCTGAAATTACGCAGGAGCTGAGGCAGATACTGGAGTGTTCTATAAGAGCAATTGTGCGTTTTGACAGATCATTTTTCTCTATACCGCTACACTTTGACTGACCAGCACACATACACAGACACACACACATGTTGAAAATTACCATATGAAAGCAGAAAATGCATTTCCTGTTTTCCCTCGGAACATTTGGGTGTTTTTACAGCTGCGTTTGACTGTTCATTAACAAAAATGCACACACACTAGACTTTTAAATACACCTGACTAATGTGTGTTGCTTTTTGTTATATGCAGGGACCATTTAGACATTAGTCCCCTTGTTAAAGGCAGAACTGGTCAACAAGTGAAACTATATGCTTAGCAGGTCTTGCACTTGTATTAGCTGAAGTACATCTGGACATACTGTAGTCATAAATGCAGGCACACACACACACACACACACACACACACACACACACACACACA
>NW_005187407.1:1263000-1266495 GCF_000239375.1 Pundamilia nyererei | reverse complement strand
TTTGTAGCTCAGATATTTCTGTTTTGGGACAAATTCATTTTTCTTGCCAATTCCGGTCTGAACAAAAGATAGAAATAGAGAAAACTAATAACACCCCAGAGGTTTTAATGGACCAAGGGGTGATTATGAACCATTATTTAATTAAGCTACAGCAGTTACTTAGTTTTAAGGGTTTCTTCTGTGATTTTTGTTCAAAGCCTTCAAACAACTTGCTCAATATTCTCCTGGTTTGATTGTCAATCTATTTCTGGTCTCTGCACTTGAAAAAGGAGCATAAAACAAAAGGATTACAGTTTACTACATGCAGATGTATGGTCTTTGACTCTTCAGTGTGCGCGTGTTTGTTTGTGTGTAACTGGCATACTGTCTTTTTCCATCACAGTTTAAATCAGTTAAACCATTCCATGTTGTCTCTATTTCTATTAATTATCAGAAATATTAAGCAGTGTAGATATTTGTTAGCGGGGTAGGAATTTAGTCTTTATTTGGGGATTTGGTTATTTCTTATTTTGATTTAATATTCAATATATTCTGTACATCTCACTTCAGGCGCCTGACATTCTTTTCGCTCACAGCAGGGATCGTTGCGCTTCAGTTCCCCTCATTGTTGCTAACTTTTCATTCCCCTTTAGCAACTTTTTTTTTTTTAAATATCTCCCTCTATCTAAATCTGTTGAGAGCAAGAAGCAGCAGCACCCGTGAATGAGGATGTTTACACATGCGCAGTGTTCTTGCGGTTTAGAGACTGTTGCAGAAAAGAATAAAATTAAATTAAAAAGACAGCCAGTTGCTTCTTTCTCTCTGAGTGAGGATTTTAAATTTAAATATAGCCAACAGTCAACCAACACAGCACACTGGCTGTCTTCAGCTAATATGCATAGTGATTTACTACCCCCTGTAATAACTGCACAGTGTAATTAAAACCTCATAATGAATATAGGTGGAACACATTTAGAGTACTGAAAGCAATCCTGTGTGAAACAGCCGTAGAACAGCCTGCTCATATTTAGCATGTTCAAAGCCTCTTATTATTATCAGTCAAAAGTCAGTGAGAGCGCTTTTTGTGACACATGCAGCAAAGTCCAAACAGGCCAGTGGATTAGAAGTCATTATCACAGATGGTTTTCAAAATATTAAACATTTTATTATCGATGTGATCTAATGATGTGGTCTGCTGAAGTCACCCTTCAATTATAAAACATACAATGTGATAAGTTAATAGGCTACCTTATGTACTGGCACTATATATCTAACAGTGCATTATTGGTCCTGTTAGTTAATTTAATAAGCATCATATTACACTAAATGTCTCTATGAGATTAATGGCTCTTCCTTGGGGGACACCATGGTAAAACAGTTGGTTTTAAGAGGGTTTTGTGTAAATTTACTAAATGTACTAAATACAGATTTCTATATATGATTCATGTTTCCCTCTTCTCCTCAACATCTATTTGCTGCTGTGAATGCTTGGCTGCTCTGTTTAATAATCGCAGGAAGAGTTGCGAAAGGATCACTGTTTGCATCTGTCGTGAGACCTTAGTGGGTTTTGTCTTTGCATTGTTTGTAAGAGAGAAACATAAACTTGCAAGTGGGAGAGACTGTGATTATTTGGCTACGGGAGAAACTCTGTTTAACTGGACCTAACTGAGATGATGTATGTACTGCTTTGACATGTGTGGTTGTGTTAACCACACATCAAAAAGACCACTCTAATAGGCTGACAGATATGAGTTGCCATCTTGTGTCACATGTTGAAGTAATTATAACCCACCAGATGAAATGCAGCAGTGTCACATTTGTCCTGCTGAGAAAGGACATTCAGTGTCTTCAGTCACCCGAGACCTTGCTTTGTAGTTTGCTGTGTGCTCTTACATCATGGTAAGGAGGAGATCCAAGCTCCCTACCATTACAAACAGCATATGTGATCTATGTGATTTGGCAGTTTACATTCATGTGAATGTTTTCTCAGTGCAGCATCTCTCAGACTAATAAGACGTGGTCTTATGGTGAGGCTAGACTGAAGAGTTTGCTCCCTGCACTGGAAAACAGGGAAAAAAATTACTTTAGAGAATTACTTCGCTCAAAGGGTTTTTTTTTTCCACTAGAGAGAACAGGAACCTTTTATGCAAGCAGGATTCTCTTTGCTCCTGTAGTGTTCATTAAAACAGTACATTAACCAGCAGTAACAACTGGTACTTTACCTTTGATTCTATGAACCTGACTTGTAATTACCAGGAAGTGTCCAAATTTCTCCTGTATAAAGGGTGACAGCTATAATGGTGAGGCAGACTGTGCAATTAAGTGCTGTTTTGTGTCTTGCTGTCTTGTGGTCAAATGAAACATAATGATTTTTTTCTCTAATTTACCGCAAGTGCCCAATTATTTTTCCATATAACGGTTTTAATGCAGCTTTTGAGATAAGAACTGAAGATGCGCCACATTTATATAGTCATTTATATATTATGGAAACATGAAAGGAAAATTCAACACCTGCCTATTAGTGAAGTTAAACACTTATACCAGCACTTTGAGCGCACTTCTCTTTGTAAAACATACAATGCTGGAACTTCATGTATCCGGATCAAAGTTATTCATCGTCTTACACCATCCTTCCCCTTCGGCGTCTTTCCATAGTCACTTGATTCATACCCATCACCCTGAGTGTGCCATAAAATGCTAAAAGGAAAAAAAAAAACAGAGGTCAAAGAGCAGCTAACACTGAGTGTACAATGACCACATACATATCTAACCACAGAGTCAGCCTTGAGGACACTAAGTCCCATGTCACCTCTAGCAAACCAAAGCATTTATCTCTTGGACAGCCACACGGGGCTGTCCTTTTTATGGATTTTTCTGCAATCTAATACCCCATAAGAGCATGAAGATTCTTGTGAACCACGGGCACAAAGCTCACCCAAGAATCGATTAAAAATCCTTTGTCTTTAATGAGGAATACTAATAGGTAATGTGCATATTTTTTTAAGCTTATGCTGTTTTTTAGCTTATCTTAAATGGTCTAATGTGACCTTGTTTGTTTGCAGACCACCATGCAATCATTAACCTCATTATGTACAACAATGTACAGTGAATGGAGGTTAGGCCTGTCCTTGAATTGGGATTTTTTTCCTCTTAAGTTGCATCTGATTTTAAATTCAGTACAGCTCATGATTTTTTTTTTATTAGTCTACTATCAAATGCATTTGCCTGAATAATGAGGCAGGTCACATATCGGTATTTCTGTTCGAGTAAGGCTCTTATAAGCTTTCTTCACCATAAACAACATGGAAACACATGGACATAAGCAAATAACACAAGCCAAAGATCAGCACCTTTGAAAGTTATTCGAAAGTTCCAAGTCCTGCTGTCTTTTCTCAAGCCTGGATCATTTGTTGGTTACCTACAGGGAGTGCAGAATTATTAGGCAAGTTGTATTTTTGAGGAATAATTTTATTATTGAACAACAACCATGTTCTCAATGAACCCAAAAAACTCATT
>NW_005187407.1:1234762-1262765 GCF_000239375.1 Pundamilia nyererei | reverse complement strand
ATGTTGCAGCTCTGAAATATGGCCAAACTGGTGGCAAGTGGCATCTTGGCAGCTGCACGCTTGACTTTTCTCAGTTCATGGGCAGTTATTTTGTGCCTTGGTTTTTCCACCAAGGGTCCACTTGCGACCCTGTTGACGAATTCTGCAGTGATGGGTGGGAGGCAGCGAGAGCCACTCTCATAGCATTCCTTTTTTATGGGGCAACGAACATGAAAACATAAAGTTTGGATGGTTGTTATTTTGGTTACTTTCAGGTTGCAACACAGATAATTGGTCCCACAAGACTTTAAAGGCACAACCTAAAGGAAAACAATCACAAGTATCGCTCGAGCTCAGGTTTCAGCGTCTCTTGTCAGTTAATCATGGGTCCATAAGTCCAATGTGAGGGTCTTTCGGAGGAAGATGCAATACTTTTTAATTGAAAGGTAATAGCTGAATCATCCGGAAAGGTAGGATAACAGATAACTTGTACTTTTCATAATAGTCTTTAGCCTGTTTGTACACAGCCTTGAATTGATTATTAAAGTCTGATTTCTGGGAACTTGGATCCTGCATTAGTCATTTTGTCTCTTAATCGGATTCTGTTCTGAGGTTTGTGTGTCTGTAAAAAACAAAACAGAAAAATGTGTAGTTACTGATGATAATCTGTTTAGGCTGCAGACAGAACTCTCTTCTTTCAAACACTCTTTAAACTTTTTCCCTGCTTGTAGATAACAGAAGAGACTCTGAATCATCGCTCTCTGCTTTTTTTCACCATTATATCTGTTTATCACACTGTCGACATGATGCCTGCCACATCGACAGCAATCATGACTAAAATTTGGTACAAAAAAGATTTTTTTGATTCAATAAAAAAAAAAAAAGAATTAAGACGCTGTGTAGGAAGTAGCTCACTAAGCTCCAACTCTAAAGTAGGCACTTGATCGTGCAAGTGCTTGTGTTATTTTTATAGTCAAAGCATCAAAATACCAGATGCATGCATGAATCAGTACAAAAATATTTGTGATGACTCTTCCCACTCATATGTCTATGAGCATTAGATAGCTGAACAGATTGTACTGTTTAGAGACTTCACTGCTTCACTGTAAGAAGTCTCCAACACATGTTTACCAGTGGTGTTGTTTAGCCACTTGAAGAGGTAAGAAGAAAGAAATATTTGACATTTTTTCCTCACAATGAATCTAAAGTCTTTATCTGTTGTAGGTACATGTTTTTCATGCATTAATAAGGGAATGCACACCTTCTATTCAGCAACCTCAATGCAATATTAATGTATTTTTAGTTAGAATATATAACCCATTTCGCTTTACACATAATATCTGGTAATATCTGCACAGAATACTTGCACATTTTTGACTGGTTTTACTTGCTTGGATGGGCCATTGAGACACTGAACAAGTTGGTGAAAGCCGTGCCTGAAGAAAAGTTTATTGTAACAAAATGTAATATTTTAAATTGAGAGAAGTGAGTGAAGAAAAAAAACTTGTGCAATGAAAAGCAAAATGGCCTTTCAGTCCATTTCATATACAGCCTGTGAATACCTTCCTCTCCCTCTAACTGTGCCTAATTTTTTTCAGCTGCTTTTTAAAAACCGGTAACATGAAAATAGAGACGGTGAAAGAGAGACCTCGGTTTATTGGTAGTTTCAATCTCTCTATTTTTGCTTTCTCTGTTTTCCTGTCTTGTCTTTTTTCACTCCATTTATGACAGTTCCCTTAGTGTCCTTCAGTCATGACTTATGGTTAAAAGGCAATTACTCAGTTAGACTGAAGGAGTCTGAATCAATACACACACACACACACACACACACACACATAGATAGATAGAGCGAGAGAGTGAGTGAGAGAGACTGCCTTTATAGATCCCCTGGGAAAACAAAATGTTATTAAACACAGTTTTTCTCTAACTTTTGTACTTCTTGCTTAGACTAAGCTGCTGCTCGTCCTGTATGTGTGTGTGTTTGATGTGTACGAAGAAAATCCTGAGTTAGTCTTGTGATCGGAGGTTTTTGGCCTTCTTGTCTTCGCTGTGTAGAGAGACACACAGTGGCACATAGATGCAGTAGTCACACTTTTAATTTAATCATCTTTTGGTGGCTTTTTGGTTGTTTGAATACAAAGTGTGTGTGTGTGTGTGTGTGTGTGTGTGTGTGTGTGTGTGTGTGTGTGTGTGTGTGTGTGTGTGTACGTGTGTGTACGTGTGCTACATCTGCACTCTGCCTGTGGTTCTTCTCCTTTGTTTCCAAACCATGGAATATCCTGACTAGAAGGTCTCTTCGATTCGCTGTAAAATGATTTGGCACATAGAATAGATTGCAACAAAAATGTATATATTGATGTGGATCTTTGTGATAGATAATATTTAAATAGCCACACATACCTGTTTAAGTGATATAACTTGTAAAAATAAACAAAAATATCCTATTCATTATTATCTTTCACAAAAGTATGTTGGTCATTGGTATTAATACTTAAACACATAGTTTAGAGGAAGAAGTATAGTAATTGGAGCAATGCCAGCAGCATTAAGGAATACTTCATAGTTACAGTGGTTAATAAGGGGCTGTTGATTTGGATGGCTGGCTTTAGCACTCTCTAATGTGGAAGCTTGGAGAGTGAACCACAACTACAGCCCAGTGCACATGTCACCATTTTACAGTTTAATGTAAAAGATGGTTAGTAAATTTGATTAAAGAAATAGCCGTGTAATTTCTACAAAGTAGTAAAAATTAATGAGGCACTAAGTTCTTGCTTATATACTATTATGAGCAAAGGGAAAAAAGGAATTGGCTTCATTTGAAGTAATACCACTCATTGTTAAAGACCCCTCCACATTTAGTGAAGCAATACAAAAATGTTCCTGTTTGAAAGAAGTTACTTGAGTTCAGATAGTGTTGTCAGTAAATCAAAAGTCTTTTTCCAAGGATTAAAACAGAATTAATGCAGAGTCTCTTCTGCCCTTGAACTGATTTGGTGTGTTTTTATTGAGTCTTGGTAATATTTAACACTGCAACAGCTTGGACTGGACTCCTGTCAGTTTTGTTGTTATGCATTATTCATCAAATTCAGTTACTGGCTATTGTGAGCCTGGAAACATTTCTAAAACTATGTTTTCACTTGATCATTGTGGGTTATTCAGTTTAGACTGAAGGGCAAGAATGCCAATATTAGTTGAAAAATAACTTTTTTTGTTTTTATTCTGTGAAAAAAAGGGTTTGGGATGTTTTCTGAAGCAAATGTAGAGATGAGGAGGCGCTCACTGCAGCTAATTATTTGTTGTTTTAAAAATATTATTGTGTATACTTACAGTATATTCATATTTTTATTATCATGTAATATGCCCATTTAACATTTGTCAAATCAGCTAATTAACTTTTATTGGTTGAGATTACATTGCAGTTATTTTAAGTCATCGTGAGCTTCAGGTTGACAGAAAATAGATAATGGTCACTAATCTTATTTCCATATCAAGGAAATGGCAACACTTTATCATATGCATGTAAGCATACGCATACACACACACACACACACACACACACACACACACACACACACACTCATGGAGGGTCGCATTCATATATCCTTTAAATACTTGTTGCAATTACCTTGTTGCCTTGGTGACATGGCTGTCAATGAGCCTTTTTCTGTGTTCTAAAAATCTTACATTGGGTAAGAAAAATTTTGATGACGAGTCCATTAAAGCATCTAGACCATACTATCTTAAATTCTAAATCCTCTAATGATAGACTTTGATTAGTTCACGAGAACTCATTACTTGTAAAGACGAAAATAACTTGGAAACGCACAGATGCTCACACAAACTATGTTCATCCTTTTTATTTCAAAGAGTTGATTAAGTAGGGATTATTATGCTATGCAGTTACCATAGCAACTCAGATTGGGGTCAACTAGGTCAATCTGTAGGAACAATATTTATATTCTCCTGCTAAAAACTCCATCTGCAAGTGCTATAGAATTATGTAACATTCTGATTTCTTCCTGATATAGATTTTACACTTACCTTGCACTATTTTTAGGTACTCCTTGCTGGTACTGGTTTTGAACTGCATCAACTTTTCAGTGCATGGAATCGACAAAGCGATTGAAACATTCGTGACAGCATTATGATTATATGATACCATCGTACACTTTGGGCAGATTTACTGGCTACTGTTCCAGCACTTTCCAAAAGTGCTCTACTGGATTAAGATGTGATGATTGTGGAGGCCATTTGAGTGCAGTGAACTCATTGTCATGTTCAAGAAGCCATTTTTAGATGATTTGAGATTTCTGACAGTGTTAGAAGGGATGGACATAAAGGTAGGCTGTGGTTAGCTAACAGGAATGGCAGCCAGGGTGATCTTTTGCTGCTTAGTTCATCTGAGTTTAAGTTTAACATTGTAATATTTGACACTATTATGCAGATATGCAGAAAATTTAGGGTGCTATTCTGCATACTTGGATTGTACTGAGTGGCTATTTGAGTTATAAGCAACCATTCATAGTCAAATCATCTTCCCCATTCTTGTGCTTGGTTTGAACTTCTGTCTTATGACCTTAACCATGTGCCTAAATGCCTAAAGATTGGCAACAGGCAGTTGAACAGATATACCTAAAAAGTGGCAAGTGAGTCTATATGGTTGTTTGAATATTGTATGTACTCTTGATAAATGTAGAACCATTATGGTTTATACTGTATTTGTCACAGAGAAGCGAATAATGTGTTGAATTGATTGTGTTTTTTATACATTACCACTGAGTCACAAATTTTGATGTCTTTAGCTCTACAGTTTTCATGATACAAATAATTTGCATAATTTGGCATAGGCCTTTTTTGTTTGTTGCTCAAATTTCTACCAGTGCTTAAAAAGAAAGATTGAAAGGATTTAAAATCGCATATATGTTTGTGTGCAGTTTCCGTTACCCAACAGCTATGCGTTGATGAAACAGATGAGGATTCACTTACTTGTTATGCATCCTTCATAAATGTATGTGTAATTACATTTCCCATGACAAAGGAGATAAAGGGAAGCCAGTATCTCTTTCTACCTCTGTGTCTTGGTCCTGCCATGCATATGTGTGTATTGGCTCTATAGCTCCTCTGAGCACAAGGATTAGCTCCGGGTGTGAGAACCAGTTGCCCAGCATGATTACTGGAGTGTAAGCTATACTTTCATAGCCACAGAGATTGTTACCATGTTCAGAAAGGGGAAACGGTGACAGATGAAGTAGGAATAGTCCTCCAAGTTTCTAAATATCGACTTTTACATCGCTCCAGAGAAGTCAAGTGAAGTGAAGTGGAAGAAAAGTTGAGACGACAACTCTAAACACCATAACAAACAACTATAAGAACACAAAGGAAGGATAACTGGTTGCCACTAGACTCACACCAGCTATAGCTCTTGCAACCCTATATGCAGTTTCTGTCATTTTGGCGAGATTTCCCTTGCAAACAATTGGATGTTTTCATTGTATTTGATCAAATCTTGCATGAATGAGAAATACTAAATTGGTTAGGGCTAAACATTTCAAGTTATGCATCCATAATAAGGCATATTGTTTAAAAAGAAAATGTCCATAAATGTAACAATAAGACAGACAGCCACGGCTTGAATTAGACGTGGCTTTCACTGAGGACTATGAATTGGTAAAAAGTGAGTAAAAGACTTCGAATGGCATAACCATGGCAGATAAAGCAGAATTTCGGATTACATGCCGTACCACTTACAGTGAAGGATGTGTATGGATTAGTCTAATTCTGTGTTGTAGAGATCTTTCCAACAGGGGATTTGTCAATCAGACCTTAGGAACGCAAATACATTGCTGTTTGTAAATGGGGTGTTAATATCAAGTAGCAGTGACACAGATTTTTAGGCAGCTTCTGTGCTTAAGTAGTGTTCAGTACATAGAGTTGAATTTTAAAAGCAGTGTCTTAACTGAAGAAATATTTAAACTGGTTGTTGTTGGGCTGTTTCTTTTCTATGGTTCTGTGGGTATTTGGTTATTGTGTGCTCAGAATAGCATACCCATTATAACATACTGAAAATGTTTTTCAGGTCAATCCGCAGGAAGTTGTGGTTTTTATGATGAATTTTCTAGCCGATAACAGAGCCGGACGTTGTCATGGTCCTGGGTCGTGTGACCCAGTGTGTTATGTTTAGCCTATTTTGATTTTGTTTATTGTTTATTGTTTGTTTAGGTTCTCTAAGGTAGCCCAGCCATTTGTATATATTACCCTTGCATTAAGTCTCCCTTGCCCTTCGTGTGTTTATGTCTGTGTGTCTTGTACTGTCAAGTTCATGCTGTCAGTTATGTCATCTCCCCTGTACTAAGTTTCCCTGGGTCATGAGTCCTGTCTGCGTGGTTATGTTTAGTTCTTGTCATGTCTAATTTCCATGTTTCCTGTTTTACTTTGTAAGTCTGTATTCATTGTCAGTGTATTCAGTTGCACCCTCCTGTCCTGTCGTTAGGTTCATGTGTGTCAGCTGTGATCCCATGTGTGGCCACTTCCCCTGATCATCCCTCATGTGTATTTAGTCTCTGTGTTTCATGTAGTCTGCGTGTCTGTGTTATCTCCCCTACCCCTTGTCATAGTTTCCCAGCCTTAACTAGTCCTAGTTTGTACTTTGTTTAGCCATAGTTTTCCCAGTCTATGTTCAGGTTTTCCCTCAGTTGCTTTGCTGCCTTGTTCCTTAAGTTTTCGGCCCTAAATAAAGGCTTGTTTGTTTGGGGTTTGTTAAGAGATATATTCTAAAACACTTCTTCAGCAGAGAATCAGAGAAGAGAAACACACAGATTTTCTTGCTAGCAAGGGCAGCCTCCAGAACTGACACTTCAAGAGTTAGGCTCAGAGACTCGGCCCTGAGGACTGCCCTGGTCTTTATTTATATGCTTCAGTGAGCGTTTGTTCCATACATTGAAATGTGGAGGTGTACGTGTGTGTGTGTGTGTGTCAGCGTGTGACCCCATAAATGACTTCCCTACACCTGCTGATCTCGAAGTCCAGCAGTTCATCAAACCAAAAGGCACTTAGACTAAAACAGATATAGCTACGTTAATCCTACCGTAAAACAATAAGACAAGGTATGACCTCTCCCATACTCCTAGGATGTGGGGGTGAACGCCAGAACACCCTGGGATGTTACAGACCTCCTAGGATGAGACATTCTTTCAATATGCCACCAACTATATACTTCTAAACACAAATGATTACATGCAGTATTCTACCATATGCAAACTTATATCATTAAAAGATTATACTGACTACTAAATACAATTTTCCATTGACAGGGTTACAGCCACATGTGCACCAGCCACTGACATTTGTTTCTCTGCTGACCTTTATTATAACTGTGTTATTATTACTTTATTATTGTTTGAAGGACTGAAACATAATTCTACCAGTGGCCGTCTCAGTAAATGTGAGAGGGCCAATGGCATTTACAGAGAGTACACGTTGGCTTATTACTTTCTGAGGCTTTTTAATATCATCGGTCATTGGCTATATGTTTGTGCTCACAAGACAGTGGTCAAGTTGAATACACGTATAAGTTTAATATCCAGTATTCACTTGGATCCTAACAGGAAAATGGGAAATGGCTGTAGTGTTTTATTGAAACGTGCAATCATACATTGAAATCCAGTACATAAAGCAGTTTTTACAATTCTAATGAGCTTGAAAGTCATTAGGTGGTAAGAATGCTTTCATTCTTCAACACAGTGTGAACTCTCTTAGTCAAGCTTTCTTCTAATTTCTTTAAGCGGTCTTCAGGAATTGTTCTCTAGACTTCTTACAGGACATTCAAAGCTCTTCTTGGATGTCAGCGGCCTTTTGCTCCATTCTGTCAAGATGATCTCATAGTGCTCCACTAATGATGAAGTCCAGGCTCTGGTGACAGTGGTAGTGTCCCATTTTCTGTTGCTCTATCCACACGTTTGTGATCATTGTCATACTCAAAAATAAAACCACTGCCAATCATAAGCTTTTTAAATGGTGGAATAATATTTTAAAGTCTATTTCTGTGTTCATAATTCCATCTGTTTTGACGAGATCATCACCATTTGCTGAAATGTGTACCAACTGGTAGCAAAATATAACGAAATGAGGGGTGGCTCAAGACTTTTACACAGTATTGCATTAGATATGATACAATACTTGCTCAAATTAAGGACAACTAAGGGGAAAACTAGGGAACACATGGAGGTAGACATCTGGAGGGAAAACTGATGAGAAATCAAAATCAACACAGGAGGAGATTGGCATTTTCACTGGGGACTGATTGAAGACACAGGTGGAAACATTCAGATTCAATCTAACAAGTAAGAATAGAAAACAAGTGGAACAAAATAACCAAACCAAAGCAAATAAAGTTAGAACAGGAAGTATTTATTACCGAGACACCTATAGTGAAAAGAGAGGCACACTTGGCCCCTTTCTAATGTCTTTCTTTATATAATCCTTCCCTCGCATACTTTCTTCACATCCTAACCCCTCCTACCAGAAAAGGCAAGGAAGAAACATGAGGAGTTGCAGTAAAAGGACATTTGACACAATGAGAAATGTCGCCTCTGAGCTGTCGTTTTAAAGTGATGTCGAATAAATACGGTGTGTGGCACAGCTGCATCATCTGTCCAGTGTTTTGTTACAGCCTGCTGCTGCTGTATTTTGTGCGCTTAGATGTTGTATTAGCATAACCACGTTTGTGACAACTTATATATTTAGGGGTTCTGTTAATTAAATTCACACTATAACACAATGTGACAGTAAAGGGCAGAACGTTTGACCATCTTAATAACTTAAACAACTCATAAATTTAAAAAAAATTCTTATTTGCAGAGTCCTTCTGCACTGTTGCTGTTTCATGAATGCATTTTCTTTTTGTGGTTTTAATGCATAATGTAAAACAACTGTGCAAATGTTCTCTCTAAAAACATCTGTTGCATGGTAGTTTTGCCTACTTGCATTATTTAATAAGTCGCTTTATATTTTTCAAGATATCAGAGCACGTTTTTCTAAACTGTGCTTTTTAAACTGTAATAATATGCTCAACTTAAATGGTAAATGGCCTGTATTTATATAGCGCTTTACTAGTCCCTAAGGACCCCAAAGCGCTTTACATATCCAGTCATTCACACATTCACATTGGTGATGGCAAGCTATATTGTAGCCACAGCCACCAGGACCTCTAACCACCACCAGTAGGCAACGGGTGAAGTGTCTTGCCCAAGGACACAACGACCGAGACTGTCCAAGCCGGGGCTCGAACCGGCAACCTTCCGATTACAAGGCGAACTCCCAACCCTTGAGCCACAATCGCCCTCAAGAGTGGGGCTCAAGGGTTAGCTGACATTTAGAGTCATTGAACATTTTGTAAAGAAAATATTTCATATACTTGATTTATATGACCTCTAATCTATTGTTTGATTCCTTATTATATATTTTTGCAAATATGGAATATTTGTAATAAAA
Organism: Pundamilia nyererei; assembly: GCF_000239375.1. NCBI lineage: Eukaryota > Metazoa > Chordata > Actinopteri > Cichliformes > Cichlidae > Pundamilia > Pundamilia nyererei. The sequence continues at coordinate 1,253,297 of NW_005187407.1, read as the reverse complement.
CAAACCAAACCAAAAATCACAGTCAAAAACTGTGTCAGTTACTATTAAGCAGCAAGTCGGCCGTTTAAGTGGTTGACCAACCAAAAAGTCTCCCATTCATGCTCTTAGACAGGCTGTCAGTCAGAGCTCTGTATGTTACAGCGAGTCAATGTGGGATCAAAAGGCTGGAGCCTTACACTGGGGGCCTAGTGTGACTTCTCCATGAGCAGACTAATGTGATTAGAGTAGACTGTGTGATATTTCAGTCATTTGGCACCAAGCAGGCAGATGGGAAACATGTCATGAATATGAAATGCTGCTTTAGAGGAGTGATGGATTGATCAGCTTTACATTTCAATGTGAAATCTGTTGCCCCATTTATGGCCCAACACCCCCTTTAACCCAGGACTCATCACTTCTGTGACTGCCAACTCTGAGAATCAAACGTGAAGCCAGAATTCACTTTTCTTATAGAAAAAGGATCTAAAAAGATCAACAGGTGCCAATTTTTATACAGCGTAGTTTCACCAAAGAATGACGAATATTTCGTTCTTGATGGTCGCTGAAATACCTGAAAGCGTGTTTTTTTTTTCTTTTGAACATTCCGTCAGTCATACTCACAACATTTTGAGAGTTACTTTGTACATCCCCAGTTTGTGTCAGTGAATATACAATCCATTTTTGACCTGAATAACACCAAACAGCAGTATTCCCCAGTCAGCCAGAGAGTGAAAACACATAAAAAAGAATGAAGAGTTTGTATAACAGATTATATAACTGAGATTATATACTAATGTACTAATGCATACTCTGTATTGGAAGCACTTACAGTATTTGGATCATTTTACAAACACATACTTATCATCACATTATGTCACTGCATCACATAACATACTGTGACTTTACAGTAAATTCTTGTTCTAATACAAGTAATAAGAACATATTTCAGACTCAGGTGGCATTTCTCAGTTAAGACATGTGAGTTTATTATCGTGTTCCCTGTAGATTCACATTGTTTCTGTTTTTAGGAAAATAAAAGACAAGGCACAACCTGTCACCAGTGAGCCTGCAAACCTGAGAAGCAATACATCGAGTTCAAGTTTGTTTAAGGTTTTTCTTTGCCATAATTGCTCTTCACTATAATCTTGAGAGATGTGTGTGTGTGCAGTGTAGAGATCCTTCTATAATTTGGTTAATATAGGAAGTGGACTCAATCATTTAACCCCTTCATTTATCAAACTCACACATGATTTCAATCAGTTAAACCTGTTTTCTTACGACTACTTTGAAGAGGGAAAAAAAGAGAGCGAGAGAGAATTTTCTATGTCCATTAGAAGAATGTCATCGTAAAGGCCAATAGTGTGTGAGACATTTGTCTGATTAGAATAGGGGAGCTGATTAAGCTTTGCCTTAAGTGTTGGTGGTTCAAGAGAAGAATGAAAGCACTCCAGGAAAGCACTCGAGAGTTTACAATGTTGTCCAGTTCTACTAACCACGGTCAAGGATTTGGCATGGTTTATTAAGCATTAAGCATGCTATTATTATCGCCAGCTATAATTAAATGGATATGTAAGTCTAAAAATGATGAATATACGTTTAAAGAAATTTAAAATTAATAATTAAATAACAGCACTGGACACAAACTGCAATTTCATGGGTGTGAGTACTGTATATGATGCTATATTCTCTACCCCGTCAGGCTGATTTTGTAGGTTTTTGTGGCTGTAATATCACAATACTGTGATATTTTAAAACAAATACATTGTACCCATTGTATATCTATTTTATGTTTTAATGTGAAAAGCAAAGACAAACAGGCCCACAGACATAAAACATAGGTACCTTTATTTACAGCATATGCTTAGAAATCATGCACCTTTTTAATTATATTTCAGTGGCATCACTTTAAAGGTAGTAAAGTAAAAATCTTAGTTATATATATTTTTTTCATAGATTCTGATTATAAGTCAGCTGATTGAAATTTGGGCATAGTGTGTGTAGCACGCTTATGTATTCTCCTTCCGCATTCGATTTTGAAAGAGGAAATTGTTCATTTGAATGAAGCATTATTATCAGACTTTTATGAATATTCAATGTAGGAGGGCTCTCATGCACAGAAATTGACAGCAGCAATTACCACGATGAATCATAAATTGTTGCTGGTGATAACAGGAAAATATTACTTAAGCTGAATATTAAGTAGATCAACAGGAGCTTGTCAAACATTATTGCTGGAAGACTGGACCGCAAGATTACTGGTTTCTATGGAGGTTTCTACTTTCCTTTATTGTCCTGCTTATTGTGAGTGATTCTTCTCTTTATCCATGTCCCTATGCCTCTCCTCTCTCCCCTTTTGTGTCAGATTATGAGGACTGACATGAAAGATCAGGTCCCTGAATAGTTGTTTAGGTCAGCCATGCCCTTTATGACCACACTCATAAATGTTTCTGGGCAGGAGAAAGCAGCTGGTTCTTAAAAGTATGAAATGTGGAAATGCTGTGTTGCAGTGATTTAATGGAAAGGCAATCAGGCAGGGGACTGGGAGAGAAGAGAGGCTGGAAGGGTGAGTGGGTTTGAGGACAATGATGTAGAGGTAGAGACACAATGAGATTGCACAGTTTAGAAGGAGACATTTTGTCTGACTGAGAGAGAAATGGAGAGGAAGAAGTGGAGGTCATTTTTTCTCCTGGGCACATCCATTTCGCAGTGTTTTCCTCGAGGCTCCCTCTGGACATTACCCCAATTATCCCTCCATTCGCCATTATATATGTGGCCTAAACCTTCTCTCACATGTGCCTGCCTACTGTAGCCTGTCTGTGCTCTTCCACCACTATTAGCTTTCCATGACAACCGAGGTAGACTTCTCAAGTGCTGCAGCCTGCAGATCTGCCACATTTATTGATATTGTATTAAAGCTGTTGTTAATGCCCCTTTCGAAAAAGCCAAACACAACAAGGCAGCCTCCTATTCATTTCCTGTGGAGCTCTGTCAAAAGTCACTTTTGCAGAGCTGTTAACAGTCTGTTAATGGTTAACAGTGTAAAAATGAATAGGAATTTTAGAATGGAGGACTGTATTTATATCACATACAACAACGTTTCCAAGCTGAAATTAAGTGAAGGATATTACCAGGCATCCACTTGCACCTTTAGGGGATCCATTAAAAGTTATTTTGGTGAGCATTTCACCACTTTATCTGTCAGTCACTACCGCCTTATTTGTAAAACAGGCACGCTAAAGTCCACTGTATTGATTGGGTCAGCCTTACAAGTGAATTTTGATCATTCATTCCAAAACTTTCCATCTCCATCCATCCTTACACTCCATCTGATCATTAAAATAATTTTCGAGAGACCACTGATGATAGAGATGTGATGCTTTGTATTTCTTGTGAATTTTTTAAAAGGTAGCTAAATGTTACAAAGCAATTTGTATTTTAGGAAAAATAAATTCAGCTCACTTTTATTTGTATAGGACAAATTCACCTTAAAGGGTTTTAAATTCTAAGGCATTATACATTAGACTGGGAGGTTGTGGGGGAACATGAAAAAAGAGAGATAAGAAGAAGAGAGAGTAGACAAAAGTCATGTCATGCACGTAAAACACAGCAGAAAATAAATAAAATCAAACACTCAGCAGTCCTGTTGCTCTATTTTCACCTGTATAGCAGGAGTGGGGCAGGCGGAGGTTTGCCCTGGTGCAGGTGTGTCGTAGCGGTCAGTGGAAGGATCTGGGAGTTTCACATTCCCGTGGCAGCGTACTGTATTATCCATATATTATCCATTGTTGATCTGCACACAGCTGTTGCCACGAACGTCGCACTCGCCTACATCATTGTCATTAGACACTCTCGCAAAAAAAAAATCATGGTTTTAGTAACGCAGTAACGCAGCGTGCTTATGGAAACGTAACAGTAATCTAATTACCTTTTTTGCTATAGTAATCCCTTACTCTACTCGTTTCTTGAAAAAAGTCATCGGATTAACGTGTTACTGCCCATCTCTGTGCACTAGTTTTTAAGCATCACTCTTATTACATAATACGACATAGTACTGTGCTTCCTCACAGCAGTGCTAGAGTATAGAGTAATGCCATCCAGAGTAAGTATCTGGTCAGATGTTGGATTTTTGACAATTTTTTTTAGCCAAATACAATGACCTCACTTATTGTCCAAGTATATAAGTGAAATATTCAAGCCATCCAGGTCTTTATGTCTTCAGGTTGTGCTTGTACTTTATTTGTATCATCTTACTTCATAGATACGTGTAACTGCACAGTTGCATAGCAATAGAAATTAATGCAGCGCCTTTATATATCCTTTTATTGGTTTTATTACTTTTATATTTATATTTATTTTTGTTTGTCACTGTAATAAGTGCAACGAAGATATTGTGATTCTGATTTTTCTCTCAGTAACACTGAGTAAAGAAAACAATACGTAACATAAAATGTATTAGACCCATCACAGAACCTCGTGGAACACTGTGGATAACTTTTATGAACAAATTGATATCGATCAGATGAATTTCCTTCAATGTAAATTGTGTACTCTAGTCTTTGTAGTTAAATGTTTTGTTCAGTAGTATTACACGCTGCATGGTGATGGAGGAAGAAGCACAGAGAGCACTCTCTGAGGCCATGAGATCCTTGGTGTCTTTTTTCACTGCTATGACGAACTCCTGTCTGAAATTCTAAATGAAACTCTTCAAATTTATTTTTCATTTGCAAACGATAGCTCATTTACAAGAACTCTTTCAAGATTTTTTTTTAATTTATAATTTATAATTAAAAACATCTTAAGATTCTGATTCTGTTATACAAATCATGAAATGAATTTTTTTACAATGATGTGTGATTCAAAAGATAATCATTTTCCTTTGAAAAGTTTTTACAATAATCACTAATTAAAGGCACTCAAAAGTTACGTTTGCATTATATCTAACAATTGAAGTTTATTCAATTTTTCTTTTAAATAGTAGCCGTAATAATATTCCACTACTGAGTGCTTGTGGGCTTTAAAAGCAATAAGACTGATGATTGGCATATGCTGAACCAATCAGAGATGACCCCAGTGATGTATTTATGGGAGATCAAATGCAATATTTGAGACAGCAGTTTTACTATTTTTCATTATTATGGAGGGTGTAGATAATCACTTAAGCTCATTGACCTTGTCCTTAGTAGAAAATGACTACACCACAACCATGCTGTAAAAAGCATTCTCAATCATCAAAAGCCTCCGTAATTTAGTAAGGTTGTGCTCCCTGTGGTATATTTTGCTACCAATGATTTTCTTATATGTATTTCTAGTAATCCAGGGAATATGCAGTTTAAAACAACAGGAAAGACAAATACCCTGTTCTCTTGTGGCACTGGTGTTCGACAAAATTCTACAAAACTTATCGTGGAAGGTGACCCAATTGAATTTGTGGAAATTACACACACTTCTCAGAAAAGAACAAAGGTGTTTCTTAAATGGCAATAATTGTCTTGCAACATCGAAAAATTAGGTTCACATTTAAAGAAAGATCTAAAGACAAACACATCACAATGAAGCCTGCTTTCTTTAAAATAACAGTCATTGAGTTTATTTGGCTATATTTCTTGATTATCCATACAGGGAGTGCAGAATTATTAGGCAAGTTGTATTTTTGAGGAATAATTTTATTATTGAACAACAACCATGTTCTCAATGAACCCAAAAAACTCATTAATATCAAAGCTGAATGTTTTTGGAAGTAGTTTCTAGTTTGTTTTTAGTTTTAGCTATTTTAGGGGGATATCTGTGTGTGCAGGTGACTATTACTGTGCATAATTATTAGGCAACTTAACAAAAAACAAATATATACCCATTTCAATTATTTATTTTTACCAGTGACACCAATATAACATCTCCACATTCACAAATATACATTTCTGACATTCAAAAACAAAACAAAAACAAATCAGCGACCAATATAGCCACCTTTCTTTGCAAGGACACTCAAAAGCCTGCCATCCATGGATTCTGTCAGTGTTTTGATCTGTTCACCATCAACATTGCGTGCAGCAGCAACCACAGCCTCCCAGACACTGTTCAGAGAGGTGTACTGTTTTCCCTCCTTGTAAATCTCACATTTGATGATGGACCACAGGTTCTCAATGGGGTTCAGATCAGGTGAACAAGGTGGCCATGTCATTAGTTTTTCTTCTTTTATACCCTTTCTTGCCAGCCACGCTGTGGAGTACTTGGACGCGTGTGATGGAGCATTGTCCTGCATGAAAATCATGTTTTTCTTGAAGGATGCAGACTTCTTCCTGTACCACTGCTTGAAGAAGGTGTCTTCCAGAAACTGGCAGTAGGACTGGGAGTTGAGCTTGACTCCATCCTCAACCCGAAAAGGCCCCACAAGCTCATCTTTGATGATACCAGCCCAAACCAGTACTCCACCTCCATCTTGCTGGCGTCTGAGTCGGACTGGAGCTCTCTGCCCTTTACCAATCCAGCCACGAGCCCATCCATCTGGCCCATCAAGACTCACTCTCATTTCTTCAGTCCATAAAACCTTAGAAAAACCAGTCTTGAGATATTTCTTGGCCCAGTCTTGACGTTTCAGCTTGTGTGTCTTGTTCAGTGGTGGTCGTCTTTCAGCCTTTCTTACCTTGGCCATGTCTCTGAGTATTGCACACCTTGTGCTTTTGGGCACTCCAGTGATGTTGCAGCTCTGAAATATGGCCAAACTGGTGGCAAGTGGCATCTTGGCAGCTGCACGCTTGACTTTTCTCAGTTCATGGGCAGTTATTTTGTGCCTTGGTTTTTCCACACGCTTCTTGCGACCCCGTTGACTATTTTGAATGAAACGCTTGATTGTTCGATGATCACGCTTCAGAAGCTTTGCAATTTTGAGACTGCTGCATCCCTCTGCAAGATATCTCACTATTTTTGACTTTTCTGAGCCTGTCAAGTCCTTCTTTTGACCCATTTTGCCAAAGGAAAGGACGTTGCCTAATAATTCTGCACTCCCTGTATTGATTATCCAAATATTTTTTACATGTAATGTTTTTGTTAAAATAAAAAATAATGCAAGAAAGAGCTCATGATGGTATGCATTCTCTCCCCTCAAATGAAATACATTCTCTACATGGTTTTTCTTTAGCTTCTAGAATTCTCGCAGTTTCTACATAAACTAATTGCTTAAGATACTTTTCCAGATAATTTCCAAACACAGGAGTCATGCTTCTGGTGATATTATAATAAAAACAAATTTCTCCATCTGAATCAGTTTCTTAAAGTGAAACTGTGCAAGTCTGAGGGGTTAAAACATAGCATGCATTACATGACTGTCCTGCTGTAGCATCCATACATCATGCAAGCCGAAGCCTGCAATCACACAGATTGATTATAGCTGACTAATCAGTCACTTCCAGCTGGCCATTTTTCAAAGACACTGGCAAAATCAATACAGACTTGAGAGATGAGAGGGCTAGAACCTAATTTCAAACAGAACTTGGACCATGATCTGATGGGTCTTAGTAGTTGAAAGAATAATAAAGTGCTCTGATTTGCCCAGTGGCTTCTGGGTTAGGCCTCCTTGTGGTCGATGGTATGTTCGATGTTTCATGGTCATCACCTTGGTACAAAGCGACCAAACCATTCAAAAATGCATATGGTGCAGTCAGTTAATTGATTTGCTCCTCCGGTATGGAAAACGTTTTTTACTGGTCTCCCTTTGGATCATTTCTGATTAACGTCTTTGACTGCTGCAGTGCAGTGCGAAGTGCAACTCTAATTTTTTTCTAAATGGAAATGCAAATAAACCAGATTGAAAGACTATCTTGCTAAATGCTGTTACAAAAGGTGCTTTTAAAACCATTACTTTTTGTCTCCAGTCTAATACACAAACATATTGATAATACAAAATCTTCCACAAAAAGAACGTCTCCGTTTATTTATTTTTGTGTTTTTAATCTGTGTTTATGAGTACTTTACTGAAGCCCCACGAGGAAAAGAAAAAGGCTGTAAGTGATCTTTACTTCTACTGTGGCTATTGATGATATCACAGCAGCACTGAAAGAAATAGCAATAAAAGAGCTTTAAGTACCAAAAAGAGCTGTTACCTGGGTTAAAAAATACTCCAGTAAAAGCTGAAGTAGTTGAACTCTTTTTTTACTCAAGTAAAAGTGAAAAAGTATCGGCTCTGAAATGTACTCAAAGTAAGAAAGTAAATTTAGCTCCTCGAAGTACAATTCTAGTAAGCATTTTTTGTACAAAGGTAACTGAACCTTGTGCTATATTATAATAATAATAAAATATTATTCCTGTATCAGAATAAAAAAAATAATATTCAAATTTAAATAGTGATTATGGTAAATGGCCTGTATTTATATAGCGCTTTACTAGTCCCTAAGGACCCCAAAGCTATATTGTAGCCACAGCCACCGGGACCTCTAACCACCACCAGTAGGCAACGGGTGAAGTGTCTTGCCCATGGACACAACGACCGAGACTGTCCAAGCCGGGGCTCGAACCGGCAACCTTCCGATTACAAGGCGAACGCCCAACTCTTGAGCCACAATCGCCACTGTACTTAGCTTGAATCTGTTATGTAGAGCACAAGCAGTGAAAGAACAACTATTTTCTGCACTGCGCACCAGTGCAACAGTGCTTTGCTGTGAGTTCACCACACTGATGCAAGCTAACCCATTTATCCTGGACAGAACTACTCAGTATTTTCATGCAGCAGTTGAATTACACTAAGTTAGTACAGATGAGTTTGTTTTGCAGGATGTTTTCACAAACATATATTTTATCAAAACACAAAATATACTAATTCAATATGTGATTGAAAATGATGGGATTATCACATGTAAGCTTTAAATGAGCTGTTTATCACTTTAAATCATCACTGAGCAGTCCTGACCTTTAAATCTTACCACCGTTCTTCCTGTCCCCTCTGTCGTCTGACATCTTTCTCCATCTCTTAGTAAAGTTAGCGCTCTCTTATTTCTCTCCATGGGAAATACAGCAGCTAACAACACACTGTGCAACAGACTGCACACAGACAGTTTGTCTGTTTGCCAGTGTTGGTCAAGTTACTTGAAAAAAGTAATCAGTAACTAATTACTAATTACTTCCCCAAAAAAGTAATCCCGTTACTTTACTGATTACTTATTTTCAAAAGTAATTAATTACTTAGTTACTTAGTTACTTTTTAAAAACACGATTTACAACCTGAAGAGGTGATAAAGTGATAGATCTTTCAGCCCAATTCTACTTTTTCTACATAATCCATCATACAAAATGTAATCAAATGGAAAAGTCTCTTTTTAAAACTTGTTTTCTTAGTTTTAATCTTTTAACTTTATGCATGAAGCAAAAATTTAATTATATGCAACATTCTCTGACTTGAATAAATTAGTTTAACATTTAAACCTATTTTCTACACATTCCAGCACATAATATAAAATATTTTTTGTGTTTACACTCAGTCTTTCAAATAGATGCAAGTAAAACACAGCAGAAAATAAATAAAATCAAGCACTGGGGTTCCCGTTGCTCTATTTTCACCTGTAAAGCAGGAGTGGTGTAGGCGGAGGGTTACCCTGGTGCAGGTGTGCTGTGGTCAGTTGAAGAATCCGCGAGTTTCTCTGTGAGTTTTCCATTACGTCGTTGCGCACTCGGTGCTTGCTCGGAAGTTTAGGGGTTTTTTTCGCTGCAAAAATAAGTTTTCTTCCCACGCACGATGGACGCTAATGTTTTTGTCACTTTTTATGGAATCAAACTCAAAGTAATGTCAGTACTTCCACGCTTTAAACGCTGCACGCTCATACTCTCTCCCACAATCGATATGTGATCCATTGTTGATCTACACACAGCTGTTGTCACTAGCGGCGCACTCGCTTACGTCACTGTCGTGAGACATTATCGCAATAAAATCACAGTTTTAGTAATGCAGTAACGCAGCGTTCCTACGGGAAAGTAACAGTAATCTAATTACCGTTTTTGCAATAGTAATCCCTTACTTTACTCGTTACTTGAAAAAGTAATCAGATTACAGTAACGCGTTACAAGTAACGCGTTAATGCCCATCTCTGCTGTTTGCTGATGTATGTTGACCTGATAGAAACACTGAAATTGAAATGACTTTTTATGCTTCTTCCCATGCTTCTGTAGCACTAGCTAGATGCTGAAGTATCATAAACGCAGCTTACGGACACCTGCACTCCTTCCAGCTCACTTTTACTCCCGAATATAAACGCTATAAGCGATAGTTGACCCTAAAGTAACTAGCCTGTTTTGAAAATGTAAGGAGTAAAAGTAAACATTTCTCAGAAAAATAATTATTCAAGTAACATGTAAATGAAAATTCTACTTAACATTAGAGTAACAAAGTATTTGTACTTTATTAATTCCCAAATGATGGGAAAAGATGAGTGCTAAGAGATATTAACTGCTGTGGGCAGTGAGTAGAATAGTTTATACTGTACGGCAGGTCTGGAGTTTTGTAACCTTTTTAGAAGAAGACCAAGTTTCTTGGAGAAAGTACAGAAAAGTCTTGAGATGGACAGTCAGTTAAAGGCATCTACAGCCAAGAGAAAAAATATGGACTTTCAATTTCACTGTGGGAGAAAAAATGGATTTAAATGGTAAGGAGAAAACAAAAGGAAGAGTAAGATAAGCGAGATTGATGTAGCCCAATCTATAGGCAGCTAGTGAACAAGTTCCCAGGAAATTATTGACTTGAGGCCAGTATCGATCTTGACACCCTACATAAACACCTCCACATTTATGCATCAGATTCACTTAAGTAGGAAAAGGTGAAGGGAAATGCCCTTGGATGTATTATCAGCACTAAAGTTGTTGCTCACATATCTTTGTCTGCTCATAAAGGGCGCTCATTTTCTCACATCAGATGGCCTAATGGTAAAAAAGAATAATTCTGAGTGTGCTCCTATTTTTTTTTAATAGAAATATAATAAATTTGATGTAAGATTGTTGCAATTACATGGGATTGGAGTGGTAAAATAAATACTCAGGAAGAATTGCTTAATCAGATTTATTTACTGGAATAATCAAGCCATGCGTCTATTCTTTAATTGTTTGAGTTCACTGACAGAGGCCAAGGCTCCCTGTTGCTACAATATTGTTATACATCACAGTCCTCCCTAAATCCTTGATTGGCTCCAATGTGAAAGCTTTTTCAGTAAGTCTTTAAAGTGGGTCGAACTGGCAGTCGATTGTTATGTGATTCCATTTAAGGATGTGCTAGTGATAGTGTAAGGGGTGGTACTGTGGGACACAATAGCTTCTAGAAATACTTAAAGCTATTACTGTCTCTTTATTTAATGATTTTGTGAATGGGACTTAGTGAGTATGCATGGTTCAAATGTGCACAGGAGAGAGAGAGAGAGAGAGGAAAGAGTAAAGTTCAGTCCATAAACATAAATTGATGTGCTCTTATTTGCTTGCTCATGAATCTAGTTTCAGAGTACACATCGGGACCTGATGGACCCAGTGGTTCTGAAAAGGAACGCTGCAGACTCATTAGTTCCCAAAAAGAGAGTAATTTCAAGTGGTTTCATCATCTTGAGGCAATTCCAGTGTGCGTATGTGTTTGTTGGCGCATATCCAGCAGTTTTTAAGTGCACCCATACCGCTATTAAAGATTAGGGATGAAGTAGAGCAACACCCTTGTGTGTGTGTGTGTGTGTGCGCGCGCATGTGTGCATTAACATGTCAGTGTGTGCTTTTTCACAACAGGATAACAAAGACGATTTCTAACATCACTTTATAACCCTGACCAGAAAGCTGGTCCTTTCCTTTTTTAGAACTGGTACATTAGCACCATATTGAGCCCTTTGTTGCAGCCACGTGTGGTCATCTATATAAAGATTTTCATTACCGGACTTTACAACCGTGGTGTGTCTGTGTCTATAAACAAACACAATACACAGGGTGCTAGAATTCTCGTTATACTATCACATGTGCGCATACTGCATGCTTAAGAGTGTAAATGCACAAACACGCACAAACACACACGCACACACACACACACATTTACACGCACACACACACACACACACACACGCACGCAGGCACACACACACACACTTACACACAAACACACAATTGATTGAAACACAAAAAGATTCAGCAGTGAAATATGCAGACTCAGCTTTGTTAGCTAATGCTATTTTTTTAAACTCCCGACTGCATCCCCAGCTGCAGATTTCCCCAGAGAGATGAGTGAAAAAAATGACCACCGAACTCCAACATAAGGAAGTTTACATAGGATTTCTTTTTTGTCTCTTTGCTTTTTTATTGCACTTGAAACACTCTTCTTTTGAAACGCTTTTCTCTCTTTATCCCTTCAAAGCTCCTTAGTGTTTAAAAAAAAATTGGATTCTCCACTTAGTCTTCCTTCTGTGTTTTTGAAATATGATGAAAAACAATCCTAGTACCCTTCAAATGGTCTAACTAAATAAGAAAAGAAAACTCAAAGGTCAACAATTCACTTTTTGATTGTTTCAGTAATAGATTTTAGATCTAAATTTATAATGTCTTTCCGAGTGGTACAGACTGAGCCTTATGATTTTTCTGCTTCAGCAGGCAGTATCAAGGAGCGTGTCAGGAATTCTAGCTCTGTATGTTGCGGAGCAGGCCAGTATCTCTGTGTGCGCTCGTTCTCTGAATTTTTGCAAACAGGCTCAGACACTATGCTATCCTAGTGACAGCATCTAATTGATGCTGTCACTAGGGTAAGCATGCTTTCGGGTAAGCATGCTTTCCCTAGCTGCTTACCCTAACCATCAAAAATGAATGCCTAACCCTAACCTTTAGTCTAAACCTAACCATAACCTAATTGTAACCCTGAGTCTCAAAAATGTCTTCAAACTCGTGAGGACAGGCACCTTTGTCCTCAAAAGTGGCTGTTGGTCCCCACAAGTATGATAAAGTTCAGATGTTTTTGGTCCCCACAAAGATATCTAAACAGGTAAACACACACAGTCAGTAGTTGTCTCAAAGCTTTTGGCAGAGACCCTAACAAGTCATTGCAATTAGATAAAAAGCTACAAATAAGAAATGAATCCTGCAACAGAATGCTCCCCTATCTGCATAGTTAAAAAGCGTTCCACAACGCAACACAGTGAGAGAGATACTATTTTAGTTTCACCAAGCAGCCACAAAACTCCTTGGGTTAGTGAAACCTTTCTTGTTTTGTACATCTAGGCAAATTTTAGTCCTATTCATTTCAAAGGAAGAGGAGTAGGTGGAGAGGCAGACAGACTGAAAGGTCTGTGAGACAGTCACGCTTCCACTTGAGAAACCTGGGGGGTATGAGCTTGGGAATTGTTTATGAAGGTTTTTAAATTTCAGCTTTGCATGCTGCATTATGACTGTATTAAAGATAGAGAAAGAAAAAAAAGGTTTGGGCATCAGGGAGAATAAATTGAATATCTTCTTTCCTCACAGGGTGTAGTAATTAAACGCATTTATCATTAGCAGAGATCCCAACTCTATCTTGCAAGATGGCCAGGCGGCATAAAAACGAGAAAAGGAAACTCAGCGAGATTAGTGAAAGACAGAGGGAAATGAGAAAAAATATTGCTGCTTTATATCAGTGAAAGCCTTGAATATAGGGTAATCACATAAAAACCACTGACAGGCAAAGTGATGCAATTCAGTGTTCAGCTGGGAAACCTTAGTCTAATCATTTATGTGGATGCTACTTTGACACATACCACCCACTTAAAGATTTCTGCAGACCACCCATAGCAAAGGCACTTCCACAGGGAATCCTCTTTATCCCCACAACGCCACATAAACTGCTCAGGAGTGGTTCAAGGAACACAGCATCGAGTCCGAGGTGCTGACCCTGTCTCCAAGTTCCCCACATCCAAATCGGATTGAGCGTCCACAGGGTGTCCTGAAAAGCCCCCAGAGGCAAAGGCTGGCTGCCTTAAGAGGATCTATACAATATTAAGCAAGTGGCTTTAAGGTTGTGCCTTATCGGTCTGTGCTGTATTTTAAATAGGTGGGATATATTTTATATATGTATCCATTACTCCACTTGTCCAACTTCAGCCTGTCTCAGCTGCCATCGGGTAAGAGGCGGGGTACATCCTGGACAGGTTGTCAGTTTATTTAAACATTATGAACTTAATATTAGTTTCTGCAAGATGTCAGTTGCAGTCATTCGGATCATTTCTATTACCTTCCCGCATTTTTGCCTTTTGAGTTGACTTGAGCAAAAAAATGTGCAATTTGTGTACCACAGTGAAGATCAACCTCTCACAACCACAGCAGGAAATTAACAATTATCCTTCTCATCTGTCTGTTTGGCATTCTCACTCTATCCTTCTAACTGTCTGTGCATGTCTGATTCCCTGTCTGTCTGCGGAATTTCCTCTCTATCATTAAACTAAAGAGTGGAACAGGAAATTAACAATTATTCTGCAGAGTTACTTACCTTACAATGACTGTCTAGAGGCTGCAGGAAGATATCAAAGGTTAATGTGTGAGTGTATATGTGGAAGCATTAACTGTGTAGTGGGGAAGTCACAATGCAGTCAACAGAATTTTGTGTGCATTGGTTTGGTCTAAATCAATTCTGTTGTCAAACTTAAAGATATGCAACACCCACATTGTGTTTGCTCTGTAATTAAAAAAAAGTTTTGTGGTCTGTGAAATACAGTAAAGTAATTTCAGGATGTAAATAAATCTCACATTTGTTTGTCTTTCCCATTTTTTTCATGCTTTCCTTCCACATTGGTGTCACTTCGCTTCAACAAAGGTAAGAGAAAATCATGTGTGCAGTGCAGTGTGCATGGATATGTGACAGTCAATAATACCTCTCGGTGATGAGAGAGAGGTAGACAAAGAAAGGTCATGCCAGAAAGTTGGAAATTGAAACAGTGGTAACAGTAACCCATTACAACTTTAGATTTCTCATTTGTTAACATATGTTCCTTTAATAGTCTGATTTAATTTCAACATTTTCAAACATGAAAAGTATGGAGGGTATCCAGGAAAGTTTGTGTACAGTTAATTTAGGACACATAGCCTTGGTGTACTGAGTCACAGACAGCTGTGAAGCAATGCAGATTACATAGAACGGACACCAAGTTAAGAATATTTGTAGAATTGAATGAAATTAAGTATAACAGCACTATAAAAAAGCAAAGCTTTTCATGTTCAGTTTTGTTCTAATTCGACCTTATACGCAGAAATAATAGAAATCATGCTGTGTTTGATTTAAGTGATTTATACGAAACAACCATGCACTTTGCTTTTTCAAAAACAATTACACTAATTTTTTTCTATAGTAGAAATTATTTTTAAATAACACGTGTGTTGTACTTGTTCTTATGGGTATAATTTACAATCCCTTTTACTTCAACTACAGTAGCTGAAGAATGCTTGACCATCTTATTCTGTGAGGTCCAAATCAAATATTTAGATTCTGACAATGTCCTCACAATGTACTTATTAAATCATAATTCCTGTTTACGAGAATCACTTAAAGGATTTTAAGAGCATAAGGTCATGACCGATTCCTGGTCCATTTCCATCATTTAAAAAGATGTAATCTTGAATTTATTTATCTTCTAAGGAGATTAAAGATAAGATAAACTGCACTGATGCCTGAGGACAAATTAGCTCTGTAGCAGTTCAGATAACAGAGGACTCTGTAGATAAATACAATAACAACAAAACATAAGCTTTAAGTTGATATCCTCATCATGCTAATGCAGATCTATCAGGCAAAAGGGAGCACTTATCATATTATTTATTGGCAGATTTAAATAAATTATGAGAAAAAACAGACTGCCACTTATTTGTGAAAGAGCACAGCAAAGCTTAGACCATGAATCATACCATAAGACAGAAACAACCTTGTGTAGACTACAACAGCCAAATCACAGATGACTCCGTTAAAATGGAAACATAGCATGGCAAAATGTTGCATGTCAGTTCTGCTCTACATGATTGGAGTTTTTTGTGACACTGTCATCCCATGAAAGGGCAGTTGTCCTCAAGGAATCTGTTTTGCTGTGACATTTTATGTCTTTATATAAGATTTTCAGGTTGGTTGCAGCTCAGCTGTGTTGTTCTTGACTGCAATCCAAACAAGGCATTTATAAACTATCGCTCCAAGCAGCGATGAGGGGGCCAAGCAGTTCAGTTGGGCACAGTGGCAACTTGATCTGATCATGTTAAAAGCACTGCTTTAAGAACTGATAGGATAAAGAAAAATACATTTTTGTTATTACAGTACCACCGCCTCCCTTTCACCCTACTGCCCCAGTACATAAAAGTACTTTATTGGATTACCGCAGGAAGTGGTGTTAAGTCCATATATCAAATTTTGTGTCAGTTTGTCAAAGTGTTAATGAGATATGATCCCATCTCTTTTTTTGATGGTTTCACTGCCAATTTTAAGTCACTTCAGTTAGAAAATCATTTGGAAAGTCAAAAAAAAAGTTATTGTGAAGCTCATTTGTCACCTGTGAAGAACTCTATAAACCTTCTGGTAATACAGCAATAAGGTTAATATGACAATTTGACATTTCAGTGGTTTGTGAGTACCCACATTAATGCCTAACACAAGTATTACTGTATGTATTTAAGGCAAACATAACCATTTTTCTGCAGTATTCGCAACAGTAGCCGTCAAATAGCACATCATTTCCTCACAACGGGGTCCAAAGTCCATGTAACAAACTTGGTTTTGATATATCTAAGAGATGCTGAGAAATAACCACACTTTCTGTTAAGCAGAATAGCTGCCGATTTAACTAGCTTTGATAAACAAAAGCTTTAAAAATAGTTGTAATCATAATAATTCAAAAAAAATACACGTGACTGCTGTGAGGCTTGGTCTGAAAATCATCGGAGCCAGTTTTAATGACGACTCTGAAAAAATATTGCAGAGGTATGTAAGCCTAGGTGGCTTCTTTTATACAGTATTTGTTTGTATGCTGTGCACTTCTACATTTACTCCAACAGCTGGAATTTTCTTTAATTAAAGCTCTGCAATTTATTGTACCTGGGTAAAGTTCACAGTTGGCTGCATTTCTTGTCTTACGAACACACATATACACACACACCTCATTATGTCTAATCACAGTCTACATCATCGCATACATATAAACCTTTTTCATCAGCCAGTGCTCTCACCTTTCAGAGTTCTACAAATGTCTTGGATTGTATTTGTCCAAGTGTGCTATTTATTAAGCCAGTTAGTACGTTGGGATAGCAGGCAGTCAATGAGGCCCATAGTCAGTGACACTTACTCTGACTTTTAGTGATATTAGTTTCACCATTAAGCAAATGAACAGCCAGACAACCAGTCAACCTGGAAAATGTGTGAAATCCAGTATTTAAGCAAATGACGCTCATTAATAGTTTTTAGATAAGCAGCACTAAAATAGCTGTCTACTGCCAGAGGGGAGAGATGAGTTTTTTTTTCTTTTCTGTAAGGTGTTGTCTTATTATCATTGTTAAGGCAATGAAAGTGATTAAGGAAACATTGTGAATGGAGTGAGAAGAAAAAAAAGGGTGACGAATGAGGTTAGGAGGATAAATGAGAGAGATGAGTTTGATAGTGGGGTAAAAAGGTAGATGGAGATATTTTGAGGTCAGTCAGTGTGCCGTCGGAGCATTATTATATGAATTGGAAAACACGTATACACACACACTCAAAGCAGCAGAATGCCACCGCTTCAAACAATAATCTCTTCATCCATCAAATGTATTATAAGAGATCCATCACAGTCCCCACATGTCAGCGCAAATTGATGTTGTTCCTCACACTTGCATACACATTTGAAGCATGGATGAAGATTGGGCATTGCTTACAACTGATGCGTTATTATCTAAGGCCAGATATCCATCAATACTTCTTTTTTAATCTAACACTGACAGATATATTGCTTCTGAGAAATAAGAAATGAGAAACACTGTGCAGAAAAGCTTAATCGTCTCCTTTAGATAGGAGATGATTAGTTCTTCGGTGAAAACTACATTATCTTACAAATAAAATGGAAATTGATACTATTTTACGGCAAATTAAGTAGGAATTTACACATAGTGTATACCCACTCAATTAATATTTTTTACATTTATTTAATTGCACACATTGCTTTCAGACATTTCTGTCTGAAAGCATAGGCAGTGTAATGTACATTTCAATATTGCAGTTTATATAATTTTCTTTTTATTCATAAACAGCTGGTGTTGGTTCCTTTCGTTCTGCTTTTTTGCATTTTTGTGTATGTACTATGCTGTTTTGTCGACATTTGCATGGGCACCCCTGCAGTTTATCTTTCAGTTAGTTACTCCATAGGTTTCAAAAATAAGTCTGTTGCTGTTCATTACATTTTTAACAACATCTGTATTACTGTTCAGTTACACAGAAGAAAGCAGAAACAAAAAATGGAATTGAACAGGAAACAGTGATTACTGATATACGTCTGCAAATATAAAAAAAATTAAAGATTTCAATTTTCTTGTCCATTCAAAACATACAACAAATCCAAGATGTCATGGCTCACAAAATCCAATTAATCAGACT
>NW_005187407.1:1232532-1233910 GCF_000239375.1 Pundamilia nyererei | reverse complement strand
GCTTTTACTTGTCTGAAACTTTAAAGGTAGATACAGACTCTCAGCAAAGCTTAAAGTTAGTTTTGATTTCTCTCACGCTTTAGTGTTACTAAATGTGTCAAATAATAACGTGTATCACAGTTAGTTGGGTAAGTCACTCATTATGAAGTCTGATTGCAGTTCTAATTAAACAACTGCCAAAATGCTCAATGCATATCATGTGGGGAGGGAGTTAGAAGATGCATGTGTGTGAGTGCATGGATAAGAGTGTTTGGTCCCCTCTTGAGTTTAAGAGGCGGAGACATACTTGGTTCAGTTGCTTTATTGTCAGACTAAACTGTGGGGAAAGTTTTCTGCTTTATTCCCTGCAGGTAGGCATACTCTACCTTTTAAGGTGACACTTACTGGTAAACCTACCAATGGAAGAGTAGCATTGCCTGTTAATGTAAAATGATGAGTAATTATAATAATAGTTACATTATTAGCTGTGGAATAAAAACTGATATTTTAAGAATTATGAATAGTATTATGTATTTTATTGCAGTTTATTATTTTATTCTTTATTTCTTTTTTAAACAAATAGTTGTAATAAAGTAATATAAAGGTTTAATTGCTCATCAGTGAGCCCATTAGCCCGTTTAGCTGATTGCAGGTTGTTGGCCAATCCCTGCCTAAATGTGCAGATATTATGGCCACTGGGTGATATCACTTTTGTAGATGCTGAATCAGAAGTCACATTTTGAAAGCTACAATATACTGAAGTTTTTATTCAGCAGTGGTCACAGCAATTATGTGGTGTTAAAATGAAATAATTTATCTTTCGGATATATGTAATTGATTTTAAATGTAACAAATAGTCCCTTTCGTGGCTTTTGTGACACCCGTGTCTGCGACAATGATTTGATTTCACTGAAAAATTTGTGTGCATTCACTCATGATTGTCTTTCTGGGCCATAGTTACAAAAAATGACAGCCGCAAACACAAATACATGCAGTTATGTTTACATCAGTTAAAAGGTCCTAGCATGTAATTACACTACTTCTCTGGAATCTTTCTCTAATGCTATCCATTACCGCTGCTTACCGAACCTTAATCCTAGCTTTAAACCAAGTCTCAACCTAAAATTCAATATTTCGCATTAGGGGACTTGTTTTTATTGTCAAAAGGGAGTGCTGTGTGATTGTGTTTAAATTTATGTTCTCACAATATAAGTAATACAAGTATGCATACACACATAAATCCGATAAGATCTTATCTGGATTTGAGTGGCTACACATAGTAAAATCTCTGTTGTGCAGAGACACTAGGTTTCATATCATATGTGTGTCATGGCCAGATCTTTCATCATCCCTGGAGCTTCTTTCTCTCTGTTACTCTCTTTGTGTGTGTGTGTGTGTG
>NW_005187407.1:1231346-1232473 GCF_000239375.1 Pundamilia nyererei | reverse complement strand
GTGTGTGTGTGTGTGTGTGTGAGAGAGTAAAGAGTTCAGCCATGAGAAGCCATCCAGAATGCTTATCTTGTAAATTCAACAGCTCGACTGCTTTTTTTTGCTGTGGCAGCAACACACAGACGCACTTTTTGCCACACATACAGTGCTCACAAACACACACGCACTTCACACACTCAGAACGCCTTACCCCATGCTGCTATGCCTGAGCTTGACGCGCCATGCATTGACTGCCATCAGTTGAGCTCAGATTTGATGATTCTCACTTCTTTGAAGTCCCAGTCATAGTCCTGTGTTTGTGTGTGTGCATGTTTGTGTGTTTGCATAACAGAGAAGAGCGTGCGACACAGAAAGTGAGGCTGGACACATGAGACATTGTTCTATTTGTACCTATATTCTGACATTGTTCCAGTTTTTTCTTCTGTTTTTCCCTTTTCCCCTGCCTTTTTCTGTTCCCTTATCCCTCTCCATTCTGTCATCCCACTCTCTTTTTTTTACATTTAGATGACAATATATTGTAGCATTGTGTTACAGTTACCTATACTCCTGTTCCTTGTATTAAGCTGTGTTAGCCTGTCTTCAACTTACAGTTAATACCTTTAAAATTAAGTGACTATTCTTTCTGGATACAATGTACTACTTCATATACTACTAAAAGTAAATATTTGGTGTGACCATATTTATTCTTCAGCACAGCTTGAACTGTCTTAGAGAAGATTGCTCATATCTATCATAGATAGTGTTTGGGTTTTGTTTTTTTTGTTTTTTTTTACTGTATTGGTAGTAGGGCTGGGTGATATGGCCTAAAATCCATATTACGGTATATGGTAAATGGTAAATGGCCTGTATTTATATAGTGCTTTACTAGTCCCTAAGGACCCCAAAGCACTTTACATATCCAGTCATCCACCCATTCACACACGCATTCACACACTTGAATTTGAAGCATGTGTGGTAACGATATATTTTGCGATACATATATACATGTATATGTATGTATGTATGTATATATATATGTATATGTATGTATGTATGTATATATATCGTTAGCTTCATAGCATAAGTGCCTAAGTCATTTTTTTTTGGTGACATAGGCAGACGGACAGGATGATGCAGCAGTGGTAGGGGAG
>NW_005187407.1:1221736-1231064 GCF_000239375.1 Pundamilia nyererei | reverse complement strand
GCAGATCCACTGAGCGCAGCGCAAGCTAGCAAGACAGAAGCTAAGTTCGTTGCAACATTGCAAATTGAACCTCCCCCACCCTCATTCAGATCTGGCGTTTGGAACTATCTTGGTTTTCATGTGAAGCATAACCCTGATGGTAAGCACGTCATGGACAAAAGTAAAACAGTATGTCGGATGTGCCACGAAATCTCAATTACATTGGTGGGAACTAGTGCGTTAGCGCAGTTAGCTCGTTAACGTGTTGACGCCGTCCAGCCCCACGCACGGAGCGATCCGCGGTAACTCGTTAACGGAGATTTGCCGCATTATGGCGTTAATGTCATTTTAACGAGATTAATGCTGACTGCACTAGTGGGAACACAACAAATATGACCTAGTTTTTGCAATGAATTTTGTTCACTCAAATTATTTTTTCAAAATAATTTGAAAAAAAATTTTTTTTTATTTAAATCTAAATTTAAATTTAATTTAAATTTCAAAATAAATTTCTTCTCAAAATGCAACATTTGCACCTGTAATTTTTTTTTTTACGTGCGTTCAAATTTTTTTTACATGCACTCAGAATAGTGGCACAAAAAAAACGGCATAGTGTCAGTGAGACAGAGAGAGAGAGAGAGTGAGAGAGAGCGAATACCCCTCAAGCTATGAATGTCACTTCTTTTCTCCATCCATTGATACAACTGTGTATTCCCAAGTGAATGGGAATACATGCTCAATCTCGCCATCTCTTTCTTTTGCGTCCTCTCAGTGTCATTTTCCATACACAGCTTTCATGCTTTAATAACTCTGGCCATCTTTAATATCAGTAGAGGTTAAAGTGGTCCAGAACGATCCGGAACAGTGTTCTGGCACCTTCAGTTACTGAGTAATTGAAACTGATTGGCAGATTAATACATAGGAAAGTCAAGTGAGTTAATTTTTCATGAGCTGCAATCTGGCATTGCTTGTAGCTGACGGCATGAAGAAACTTGCTTAGTAATGAGAAAGTAATGTCATCCCATGGTCCTGCTGACGCTGTAAGCCTTTTTTCCCTCATCTCTGTCATGTGTTCATTCCTCATCTCAACAAAGTATCTATCTATCTATCTATCTATCTGAAATTGAAATTGAATACTTTCGGTGGTTTGAATGTTGTATACAGAAGAGTTTTGCTTTGCTCTCATTAATAATGGAAAGGTTAACTTTCTGTGCAAGGTTCAGTGAGCAATTTCCTTAATAACATCTTGTATGTAGTTTGGTTTACTTATTAAATGAAAACAGAATTGTATTGGCTTTGAGTAGCTAAATTTAATTATACATGATATTAACTTATCTCTTCAGATGAAATGTTATAGAACAATTAGCTGAAAATTGCAAATTGAAATTTTCAAGTACCAAATACCTATACAGTAGGATATAAGTTTGTTGAGATTGTGCTTCAAGGAAGAGAAAGAAAATCTTTCTGCTAGATGAAAGTTGACATCAGTGAGCTAAACACAGACTCACACACCACAGACTTCCAAAGACACACAAACACCAGTAGCAGCATGTCAAGTTCCTCTAGTAAAGCTACTGTCACTGTTTGTACCCAAGAGCCAGCTGCTTTGAGAGCATCAGCAGTTTGGGAGGAGTGCTTGGATGTGTGTTTGCATGTAAGCACATGAGCATTTGGTGTGTATCTGTGGTGGTAGACAGCCACCACTAAATGAAATAGTAAGGCAAAACCACTCCCCTGGCCTTAACAAGGAAACTTCTCATAAAAACATTATCACCTGACCGAAACCTTAGCATCTATAATTGAAAACTCAACCCAAAAACCTCCACCACCCCACAGACACACCCACACAGTGACTCATCAGCCCACACACACACGCACACAGACAAGGACTTAGCTTTTTAACATGCAACACAGACACACATTTAATGTTTAAACATGGCATTGTGAGATAAGAAAGAGATGAAGGGCATCTGGGTGGGAATAGAGGAAGATAGTGAGTGCGAGGAAAATAAATTTAGCCCAGGAAAATATTTCTGAAGATGGCTGCAAGTTGGATTTCATTTTTCAGCTTTTTAGACAGAAATCCATGTTGAATAAATACTCAAATCAGAAGGTAACAGATTTTAAATAGATTGGAATGTTTCACACATAAAAAAGTGATCTAGCTTGTCATTGTAGAAAACTGACCCTTACAAGTCACTTTCCTCGTTTTAACCTCTACCAAAAGAGTGCATGGACAGTTAGGGAGGCTAAATATGAAGTGATATTAAGTTAAATGAATGTGAATTGTGTCTGAAAACTTGCAAAGATCTGCTTATGTTATTTTTGATGTTTCACTAAAACCAAACTTGAATAGTTTTTGTTGTTATTGGGACTGGGGGATGAACTGTGTTGTGCTATTCGATGGGAATATGCTACAAAAGTTTGTGGAGATTCTGATATACTGCATCATATGATCTATTTCTCCCGTGGTCCTTTATGTAATAATGATTAAAGCAGGAGCCTGGTTGAGGTATTTGTTACTATTCTCGCTTTTAGGAAATATAAACAGTCCTTCCATCCTGCTACTTTCATCTGAGGTATTTGCAAGGTTATATTCAATGCTGAATTAGGCTGCAGTCAAACTATTCATGTTTTTATTTCATCTCGGTGAGACTATTTTTACAGTGTTGACAGGTACTGTACAGGTAGATTCATCATTAAGAATTTGCCAGTTCTTTTAGGGACCAAGAAAAATGAACAACTCTGATTTTAATTACCTTACACAGGATACCCATTTATTTGTTTATTTTAGATGTGATTTATTTTGATTTAGCTTGGGCCCTGAATGTGTATAGGAAGTGTTGTCCCAGCACTAAATAGTGCTCATTCTGTAGTTCTTAGGCAGGAACCTGCTGACCTTTCATACTTAATAAATGAAAGAGTAAAGGTGACCAAATATTCACTGTAATGTCTCCCAGGCTGTGGAAGAAGTTAGCTAAGACACTCTGGTTTGTTAAATCAGTATTTTCTTTGAAATAACTTATAAAGACCTATTTGTAACTCATGGGTTGTAACTTTTCCTCTAATTTTGTTATTTTACACTTTAGACTGCTGAGTTACGCTTTATTTTATTCGTTGCACTTAGGTCTTGGTTTTAATAGTTCAATACACTTATTTTTAAATTCATAAAGGTGTGAAGTTTAAATTCATAGTAATAATATTAATCATCATCATCATCGTTATCATCATCTTCTCACTGATGATTGGAATGATCTGTATGTTTGTTCCCAAACTCCTCCTGGACAGCATGTTCAATACTTGAGATATTTAGTCTTCATGGTATTCTATGTTGCCGAGCAACCAGACTAGAGTTATAGACCAAAGAGTACTGGTGCATGGGCTTGTAAAAATAATAATAGTTTATTTGCTTCATTCAGTGCTTGTGTTTCGTTTTGTCTTCTTCCATTGGTCTGTATATCTTTTTTTGTCATCTAGCAACATCAAGATAGCAGAGTTGATCTAATTATGTAGCATAATTTAAAGTCACGAATCCATGTTAAACCAAATCTATAGGTTGTTAGTCAATACCATACTAACTGCTATAGTACACGTGAGAAGCTGTGAGATGTGAGTGTGGAGATATGAGTTCGGCTAAGAACTCATAACCTTGTTTAACTACCCTGATGAGACTAGAGACAAGTGGGACTTGATCCAGTTTACCTGAACATTTTGTGTCATACTTTATTCATAGAAGTTAAATTAAAGTTAAAATCGTTTAGGTGTAGGAGTGGAAAAGACAAAACAAAAGCAGCAAGTAAACAAATGGTTTAACCCTCCGAGCTCTAACCCCGACACTAACCCTGATTCTTCTTTAATCATCCTCAGCATGCTATAATGATTTGATGCTTCTTTTTTTTTTTTACAGCAAAGATAGTTTTGCTTTTCCCTAAAATTAACATTTGGTGTAGAGTTAAGGTTATCATCAATAATGACTCTCAAACAGTTAGTGTTTTTTGTATTGGCTTTGACCTCGAGTCCCTGAACTTACCGCTGTTTCAGTGATGTCAAAGCGTAGAAATGATTGGGCCTTGAGGGGAACGTGATAAGGTAATTGGAATGGTGCTGGTGCCAGAAGTCAAAGGTTTGTCAAATACTACTTTGTTAAGTTATGGGATATGGGTTTGGGTTAACCCCTTGTGAATGCCAATGGTTTGGTGTCTCGTGGGATTTTTATGTCTCTCACTATATTTTATATTAAATCTATAAGAGTAGATCCCTTTTGTTGGACCACTTCCATATGTAACTCTTAGTTACATATTTATATAGAAAATATAAACATGAACTATTTATTTAAGGCCATGGACAAATTTAAATTGAGTGGTTTGAAAGGGAAAAATAGTTCTCTTCATTTCTGGCTTGCAGTAGGAAGTATTTATCAATGAAATACATTTTCTTGCTTACATTTTTTTCTCGCATTTATGACAGTAAATAGAAAATATCTTCATCAAAGACTAAAGAAAGAAAACTGTCAACTGACATTTCAAGCTTTCACTGAAAGTTTATATTGACCTTTATGTGATCTGTAAATGTAGCAATGAAAGGTAGTGTGAAAGTAAATATTGAATCTCAGACTTCAGCTTCGGCATTTGGATTCTCCAGCCTTTGCAGCTTAAACGTAGCTGAATGCACTGTTAGTGTTTCCATGTGGGTTCCTGCAAACAGAAATAACTTTTTCTCCCATTATCATATTGCATCTTGCATGCAACCTTTTTTTTCTGCCCAAGACTGCAAAGTAGTTGCTCTGTGAACTTGGGAATGCATCATGGGAATGAGTTGAGCAATGGACCTCATCTTTTTAGAAATTTTTTTGAATTAGAACAGGACTTAAACCAAACCAGTGTCTACATTCAGACTTTGGCAATAAATAATGATTGCAGTCAATTAACCAAATAAACACTGGTTTTATCTAATTATTAACTCCATTACTAACCATTTTAATCAGTATTTAGTGCAGTGGTTTTTTGTACCTCTCACAAATCATGGTGCGATGAGGATACATCACTGTTTTTAATAAAACATTTATATTAAAATCTTTTTAGATTAAAGTCCTACATGTAAAACACCATATATTTTTATTACTTTTGAAATTATATTTTAGATTTAGATTTGTTTTATGAAGTAATAATAGCTCCCAGCCTGTCTCTCTCCCATCTGACAGCACTTGTCTTTCAATTATCAAAGCGGATAACTCTGGAGAAATTACATTGTGGCACAAAATTTAGCCTGCCTCTGGATCCCACAGACTGGCTGTTGATTCATCCTTTGAATTATAAACCCCAGCCAGGATGAGGACCCCCAAATATCCATCCTTCCAATTCTCGCAAAATACACTGTCCTTTTAGATTAGTCATTTCAACAATGATTTTCTATATGGAGTTGGACACGACCAGCTCAAAAGCTAACTTGATATCTATCTTTGCCAAGTCTCTGCCATTCTAGTGGGCCTTGGCACTGTCTTTCATGCAGATATTTTTGCCTGATGTATATTTGAGGATGAAGACCACTATATTTTACCATTTTTGATGCGATTGTCTTGCTTTGAGGGATGTGAATAGCAGTTTCCTCATTTGGTTCATAATCAAAATCATCAGATTCTGAATTGACCTCAAGATAGCTTTCAACTTCAGACGTATTCTCTTCAGACAAATCTCTTCCTCTATAATCAAAGTTGAGTTCCAGAGCCTCCAGGGCTGTCAACTGTTTACTTCTGCTGCTTATTTTGTAAACCTCTGACAGAGGAATATATCATATGTAGCTGCAGAGTGCAATGTTGGTAGGACTGCCTTGCAGATAATCTTTATATGTTTTGCTCCTGAGTGTTCACTCAGTGTGGGTGGAGTTTGCCCATGAGAACAGAAAAGCTTCCTGTCCAAAGTTATAACAACACCTGCATTTTTGTTCTTTACACATAGGGTCAGTAGGTCAATAATAATGTGTATATGTGTAAATGGACTGGTTCTGTTATAGCGCTTTTCTACTCTATCTGAGCACTCAAAGTGCTTTACACAACTCGCCTCATTCACCCAAGTACTTTTTTCTATGCCTTTTCTATACAAGTGCTTTCTGTCTAACGTTCACACACATACATACTCTGATGGATACATTGAAGAGCAACTTGGGGGGTAAGTATCTTGGCCATGCCGCTTGGAGCAGATGGAGATCAAACCACCAACTTCTGATTATTAGGTGACCTGCTCTACCGCCTGAGCTGCTGCCATCTAAAATAAAAACTGTGTGTGTATTTTGGTAAAATATGTTTCACAGTTGAAAGAAACAAACAAACAATTTTGATCTCTTTAATCCCCACTTTCACTGCAACGGTCCAATTAATCTGAACAGTATATATGTAATATAAATATCTTTTTTTGGGGGGGGGATTACAAATATATCAAATTAAACTTTTCCATTTTATATGTTGATTACACCTTTCACGGCAAGCGAAAACTGATCATATTTAAAAAATCTTTTAACAATTTATTTTTTTTAATTTTTTAATTTCAAAACTGGTCAGGAGAGTTAAAGCATATAAGTTAATGTATACTTTCATGTATACAATCCTCTTTTGGGGCAAATAACTAAACAAAACTGAAGAAACACCCAATTCACATTTTTACAAATGTGTGTACACAATATAGAAATGTTTGCACACACACTACATCTGCTCACGCCACAGACGACCTTCCTCTTTAGAGCTATAACAAGCCATCGCCTGGTTCTGTTTATGTGGGGGACGCTACATTAGTCAGCAGACACGACACAGCTGGGAGGTGCAATGTCTCCCACACGTTGGGCTCTCTGTATGTCATTAGCGATCTTGTTTTAGCCATGAATCCTGTGCATAAAGATTTCCACAAATCTCTGCAGAACATCTCTAATGTTCATTGATTCATTACCTGAACATTACCTAAGTCCCATTCAGACCCGCAGAGCCATTTAATTATGTACTTGTTAAACAAAGACCAGTTACATTTTTGCCCAGCAGACTATTAATGGCCAAACCATGTGTTATTGTTTCTGTTAAGATAGCGTTGTGTTATTTTTGCTTACTGTTTTCAACTCGTGCCATAAAGCAAAAAGTACTTTATGTTATTAACTTTAGTGATTTAAAAGCTGTTTTGTGAACAGACCTTTATTGTTGCCTGCCTTCACACCTACACAGGTAGTCAGTTTGCTCCAGCAGTTTGGCTTTGTTCTTGGACTGTAAAAGTGTTGCAGCAAAAACACCAAAGTATAAATTAGAGAGAACTGTAAAATTGGTAGTTTTTAGACTTTGTGTAGGCCCGAAGACATCTGCAGTTCAATTCTTTGCAGTTCTAGACTTTTTATGGCGAACATTATTCAATGCTTCACCAAAGGCTTTGTGAAAAGCTGGCCGTTTTTGAACAATGAGATTCTGATTGCATGTGATGTAGTTACACCAATAACACATTTTGAGCTCTGACAGCAAAGCTAGAGCTTCTACAACATTATACAATGCAAAAAGAACTGTAATAATTTTCAATTCAAGAAAAGAAAAACGTACACCTCATCGTTATAATATTAAATCAAGAAAACAGTTTTTGTTTTAGCAGCTCTCTGCTGCTGAGGAACTTTGAATGTCATTGTGAAAGAGCTCGGACACCTCAATGAGTAAATGATTATTTTCTAAGAACAACAATGTCCTTAAAGTCTAAAGGCGAAAACCAAAGAGACTTCTGGCAGTCGTCTGACTTTCTCACTAACTGTCTTTCCCTCACTCGATCTCTTTCATCTGATGTAAGGTACAGAGCAGGCTATTATCTGTCAGGAGCTCATTTTCTGGTTCCCACACTGCCACTGTGGCCGATCAACATCTGATGGGATAGGCAGTGTCAGAGAGCTAATCCTAATGATCTGTCTGGTGAGAGAGATTGAGTGACGAGTGGAATTAGGAAAAGATAAACAAGCATAGTCTATAGATGCACGGTTCTGAGAGAAGAGAGACAAAAATGAGGAAAAGCACATTAGAATGAGCGAGAGAATAATGCTGCAAAATGGAGGGGAGTGAGCAAGCAGCTGGATTGCCGAGGTAAGCTGGAGAATCTGCCTATCACCGTCACTCACCCCGCCCTATCTGTCTAACTGAGCGTTGCAGGCTTTCTTATTCATGCATTCTTTATCTGATACTTTTGTATTCATGGCTGTTTTGAGTGTAACTATCAGGAATATCTTCTGTAGATGAAATACCCAATTGCATTATGATTATGATTAAGGACTCAAAGCCACAGTTTAAGTTAATAGTAACCATTGGGAAGTAAAACAAAGGCAGTGCTGCTTTGGGCAGTCATTTTATTGTGTCATCTTGATTTTTTTTTTCCTTTCTCTCATCCTCTTGCTTCTTATACGTTGGACATTTTTTATTGTTTTTAACTTCTCTCCCTGCATGATCTCATTGTCCCTTTCTCATGTTTTCTTACAAGACAGGGGTTAATGGAGAGATAGACCTGAACTTAGGAACTGTTTACCGTGAGCGTTACTGTAAACATTCAGTTTACATTCAGTCAGTCAGAAAAAATAGATGTTTTAGCCAACCTTCGGTTCAAGATTGACTCAGCGTGGTTTCATCCTTCTTGAACGCATAAAACTCTTTTTTTGTCAGCCATTCATTCATCATCATTCAATTCCACCCATTATTAGAGAAAATGCAATTTAGTTTGACATGGAACAGTTTTATGACGTTTTTCTATTTTGTATTGCTATCTTAAATGTTCTTTACCGTTATCATAAAATTGGATGAAATCTAAGGTAAAGGTTAAAAAATACCTAACAAGGTGGCAAAAGAAAATATAAACATTTATTTATTTGCCTCCTGTTACCGAAAATACGTATAATAGAATAGAATCGAATATATAATGTTTATACTAATATCTGCAAGTCAATCAAGCCAGAATTCATCTATGTTATTATCCCATTAGCGAAACTTTTGAATTTCCAAGTTCTTCTCTGGTTCCAAATATTGTCACTCTTGTCAGATGAAAAATAAGATACTGAGTGTCCCAGTTCATATGCATAAAGAGATATATAGTAATTATCTGTGAGAGACAGCAGCATAACTGTTGTAAAGCACTGGCAACTGTCAGAATGGCTGCTTGTCAAAGAACAAACAGTTTCAGCACAACTTATATATTTATTAATCTCTCATTTCAACTTTTACCATAATCATCAATACAACATCACAAGTTGCTTGTAAGGTGGGAAACAGATGGTCTGGTTTGTTCTTCATAGCTGTCTTTGTTGTCATCCGTTTAGATGTTGTCTCAGTTTCTAAATCTCCTCCTGCATGACAAGA
>NW_005187407.1:1217447-1221617 GCF_000239375.1 Pundamilia nyererei | reverse complement strand
GTGTGTAATTTTGTCAAGTAGACTTCAGATTCACAAAGAAAAGAAAGAAAATTTCATTCCCTCCTTTTTCCTCCGTGCAAAGATGTGCTGTAAAGCTCATTTGGATTACAAATAATAATTTTACACCTAGTAGTTCAACAAATGGCACCACATGGATATTTAATTTCAGTATCCCGCAGAGCATGCTAGGTGACTGGCAAATAAGAAGGATTATTTAACTTAATTATTTACCTCAAATATTTACACTTCAAATATTTCTACTTAGCATATCATATTTTTTGTTATTAACCACCACAGACAGTATTAAAGATGGACGTAGTGACATCACCCTTTGTTCTGTCCTATGTTGAAGCTTCGAGAACAGCATTTTCTTTGTCACTATCTTGGTGTTTTGAAACCAAATGTGATGATGAGAGGCAGAATTGACATTGTTGTTGCTGTTGTTTTATACACCATGACTCGAAATGACAGCCTGAGCTGATAAACACAGCAGCAAAGAAGTCCCGGCAGAGGGCTATTTTCCTGTAGCCTTCTATAGGATCAGAAGTATTTTTGCAACCACAACTTCATCCCTAGTAGCTTTTAAAAAGAATGAAGGTTTGAGGCACTTCTACATTTTTTTCCACTCATGCTATGATGTTAATTCTTTTCCTAAGAAATGGATCTAGGGCCCATTTGTCTGGCTGATTATTCAGTTTGCTTCCAGCTCATTGTGGAGAATCTCATGTCATTCCCAGGTCAACCAGGATATGTAATCACTTCAGAATGTTCTGGGTCTGCTCCGGGTTTTCCTCCCAGTTGGTCATGCCCAAAACACATCCATGTGGAAGTGTGTAGGAGGTATTTTAATCAGGTGCCTGAAACCACCTCTCAAGCCTCCTTTCAAAATGAGGAACTGGTTTTATGATGAGCTTCTTCAGGATGTCTCAGGGCTTCATAGGGATGAGCCCAGACACTCAAACAAGGAAACTCTAATCACACTTTTGTTGTATCACAATTTGAATATTCCTAAACGGAAAATGAAGTTGAATATCTGTGAAAGGGAGGAAATGTATCTAATAAATATTTAGAGTGGATAATTTAGACGATAAAGATGACTCTTCACATATGTACTGAAGCTTATAGTCAAAACAGCTTCTTTTTTGAGTTGACTTATGAGTAGCCAGTGAAACGGCATGTGTCATACAAATGAAATTTGATTACAGATTTTCATTCCACAAATTAATATTTTGAACATATATTTAACGTAATTTAGCTTAAAGAATATGCTAAGCTTTGGCCACAGCGTCTGTTGAAACCTACTATTGAAGCCTGTCAAATATATAAAAATGTTTTCATCTTTGTTATGGCCTACAGACACAATATTATTATGTAATCATGTATGTATGTTTGTATTTTTTATTGGTCATTTTGTCATTCCACCTAGTTTTTAGTGTAGTAGTATGGGTCAAGTGTGTCAGTCTTATTATAGTGAAAGGTTGATTTAGGATAAGTTGTCCGGGTTTCTGGAACTGTAGAGAATTTTATAATATCCATTCAGAGGGCATATGTGCCAATTAGCTTAGTTAACACTATGCCCTTTGTGACTATTGCAATCTTTACAGGGCATGGAACTGCCAGGCAGTGCTTCACCTGTCTGTATTTTATTGACTGTCTGATTTGTGACTGATTTGTATACTCTAGCTTACTTGACTGAATAGCATGCTTTCACACTGTGCTGTGTTGATGCCTCTTGGTTATTGGAGGGTTGTCAATACACTTGTTAGCCAGCTGGTTTAGGTGGATCGGCACATTCTATTAATTAGTCATGTGGCTGTGTGGTGAAAAAGCCAAGCAAAAACCAACCACATTTCAGGGATCTTTAGCTGTCGATTCTAAAATAAGAATTTGTACATTTGAAATCCCACTTGTAAAGTTATTGTAGAAAAAAAATATATATATTAGTATGTCCACATATATAGTTATAGGGGAAATGATCCCTCTTGGCAAAAGAAGGGAAGTTATTAGCTTTAATATTTACTGCTGCTATAAGAAATGAAATAAAATAAATGTTTAGGAAAATCTCTGTTATAATTTGAATCATAATTTTATGAGATCACACAATCTCATATTTATACAAACAAAGTACAAATACTAAAAACAAAATTTATACATGTGCAGTTTTCCGTTAATAAATGCGTAGCTGAATATTATATGCATTGTGTTAAATATATTTTATTGCATGTATGTGTTGCACATACAGTATGTAACATGAGTATTTTGTAACACAGCATAACACAGACAGTTCAAATACTATTACACTGTTATCGACAAATGTTCATTTAAAAGAAACATTTCTGAGGGTTTGGACAATATTTCCTTTAACTCTTTATATCTTATCCTAATAAAGTTTACCAGAAAGAAGTAAATGAAATGTAGGACCCAATAAGACATGGGTATTTTATCCAATCATCTTCCAAGTACTACTGGCTTCTTTCTTTTTCCAGTTCACTTCACAGATGGTTTTGTTTAGCAAAACATCTGGCACATTGGTTAATTGATGAAAAGCTTAAAAGTTGTAAAAAAAAAAAAAAATGTAACTATTACAATTGTGTTATTTTTGTTTTTTGTTAGTTTTCTGTGGGTTTACTACACCATGTGTCAGCAGTGGTGCACAGGTTGGTGGGCGGAGAACTAGAAAAGTATGGAGGAAGCTATTAGCTAAGTGACAGCAGTTTTTAGTTGTTTCAGTTTGTAACACTAAAAGCTTCTCCGCGCATGATGATGATGATACTTTCTATGGGTCATAAAAATCCACTCTTATGTTATGTATTTTGCTGCTTTGTCTGGTGACCTATTTCATTTTTTGTTCCATTATTTATGTCCCAAAACTCAGAGACGGATTAAAAAAATTGGCAAATGAATGGTTCTTTAGCTCCGAAAAATACGATGTGTCGATTTGCTAAACTAATCCTTGCAAGTCATGATGCGGAGCAAATAGGACATTACAGGTGTTACAAAAAAGGGCATGAATTATCCAATTCCCAGCCTATGTTCTGGTAAAGTGCCCATGTAAATGGAGCTGATGATATGAAAGTGGTGCGTAAACACAAGCATTCTTTTCATCAAAATTTATAAAGCTGTGTGTATCCATGTGCCTCTTGGATCAATTTTATGTGTTTAAACATCAAATTTTCATTTGTATTATACTTTTTTTTGAAGTGAAAAGGACTGCAAAGAAGTGCATTCACAAACTGTCAAAGTCACGAGAGGAGTAGGGAAAAGGGTAAAGTGCTTCAGTCACAAATCACAAACAGAAGAAAAACTGCTGTAGGAAAGGAAGTCACTCTAAGAGGAAAGGATCCTGGCAGAGGAACAGGAATAGTCAGCTTAGTAATAGTGAAAACAACCAAATGATTATATATGGCTGCAGCTAATAATAATACTAAATAACAATAAGAGGTGAGATTATACCTTAAATTATTTATGCAAAGTTTGGAATGATAAATTGCACGTAAAATTTGTATTTGAGTTTATTAGCAGAAATCAGTCGGATTTGTTTAAGATAAAATTCTCTCACACCTTATTTTTCCATTTCTACTTCACTGTATTGTCCTTGCTTTCCTCAAAAAATATGCTGGAGGTTTTTGTGATCTTCTTGGAACTTTACTACACAAACATAATGTGTATTAAAAATGCAGTGAGCTCACATCCGACCCTTTGTGTTTGTAGGTCAAAGCTAATAGGCGCTTGAATGACCAGTTCTCTCATTACATTGGTCATTAGGCAGCTGTTGTTGTTATACCTACAGCGGATAAAATGATTGAACACGTCACCAATTTGGTAAGCAAATATATTTCTACTGATGCTATTAACATGAAATTCTCATTATTACACATAATTTATGGGCATTTATGGGCATCTGTGGTCTGATTTCTTTGCATGTGTGGATTGGATAGGTTGTTACCGACATCTGGTGAGAACACCAATGTTCAACACTTATTTTACCCGCTGTATATGTTACTTGGCTTCAGGCATACTGCTGAGCTAGACTTAATCAACTAGTGAAGGTAGGTCCACAACAAGAGAAACATTAAAGGTAAGGAATGGGAAATAAGAAAATAACTACAGCAAATAGACTTAATGAATCCTCCAAATGAGCACCAAGTGTCAAGAAGCAGAGGCATCAGC
>NW_005187407.1:1213377-1217013 GCF_000239375.1 Pundamilia nyererei | reverse complement strand
ATAACTACCTTCTGCTACTTGATGGAGTAGATGTGATTTGTGCAGCACTGTCTGTAGAGTCTAGCCTCAGTAGTTTGAGTTTTGCACACTAAAATTCATCCACTGGTTAGCATAAATAGACCATGGAGTGGACATATTGTAGAGAGGTGAAGCAATGAGTCATTACAAAAAAAAGTAAGGGCAATTTCCTTTTTGGTCATTATTGATTGACGCAGGAAACGGTATTCATTATATCTGATAAAAGTGCAATGATTGTTTTTCCCGTGCTTCCTTCTGCATATATTGGAGTCTTTCTAACTTTGCCTTTTGTTCTCATTTGACACATTTGAACACTGTGACTCAACGGCATCACACCATTCCCAGTTGAAAAATTGTTCTTTGGTGAAGATGATATATTTTATGAAAAAGTGTAATTCAGATGGCAGAAATTGTGCATTTTCTCACCAGTGGTGAATAATTTATCATTCCGTGTCCAATTTAAGGCTTTTATCTTTATAACCTAGCCGGCCAATAGATTTCATCTTCCTCAAAACATTTTCCATGCCAACATTAAATTCACTTTGACCTCTAGCATTTTAAAAAATATAGTGAACTTAGCCGGGGAGTTTTATGGGCGGTTCATCATCTGGATTTGTCTTTTTTACAGTTTGTGGGTATGAGAGAGTAGTAATGCACTTACTAAGAGGCTCTGAGTCAGTATGTACCAATCTTAGCAAAGACGATGGAAAGCGGAGGAAGCTGTTGCACAAAACAGCACTTTATAAATGATGGATTAATGAAAATTGTTCACAGGTTGTATTTTAAAAGGTTATATTATAAATATGTCCTGTTCCCCACCAAGCTAACCTGTGTTGAGTGCATATCAGTCTTTTGTTCTGCAGTGCTGAGTTGTATGACCACTGTTTTTCCTCCTAATTCAGGCCACCTCATTGTGAGCAATTCCCAGGCACTCTTGGAAACTAGATTTTTAAAATATTCCCCGTATTTCGCAACCCTTCAAAATACAATAAGCAATTTGCAATTTCCTAACTTGGTAGAATACACTGTGAAATGATTGCCAGGCTCACCTTGGCTTTTTTCATCCCCACTGTTTCAACTGATGAAGTATATGGCTGATTACTTAGATATTTGTATATCGCCATACTAATTTATAATAAAAATCTTAGCATGCATTTCCATGATATATGTAATATTCAATATATTCATCATAAAAATAGAAACCCCTTTTGTGATTTGGACATGATTATTAGAGAACTGTGAAAAAGAGTTGAGCCACGTGTTGCCTCATTTGTTTGTATTGTAGTAGCCAGACTTGAGTCTGACTGTACTTCTTTAAGATTTTCATTGGTCTTTTTTTGTTTGCTTTTTGTTGGACATCAGCTGCTTTTTTACTCATTTTAAAGTGGGGTTCCATCAAGACAACAGGATGACTAAATGTAATGTGTTTGACGATCTACTTTTCCCCACTACATTGCTCAAGCCTTTTAATTCAATTTTAAGACTTATTTGTAGTTTTCATAAAACATTGTATTCACAATTAAATTTACGATTTTAAGTGTGGTTAGATCATTTCATAGTGTCCTTGTTGTTTCTTTTCCTATTTTAATGGTTAGAAATATTTCTCCACCTCTTGTCATTTTAAGCTAATAGTAAATAAAAGTAAAGTTTTTTTGCTAATATAATAGATATTTATTTAACTACAAAGGTAATAATATTTTACAATTCTTCAGCCAGGAGGGAGTGCAGAAAGGTGAACTTGTCCATGTAGAGCACAAACAGTATGTTTTAAAATGTGTCATGTTAAACTGATAAATGGTGGCAGACGATGTTTTTCTTCAACGATTCAACAATTTCTTCAGTTGGATATATGAAATAAGCCAAAGTTTGTCAGGCATTTAACTTTACTTTTGTGCAAGCAAGACAATTCCTAAAGAGGTATTAGTTAGCAAACATGAATCTTTGAGGCACTGTGGTACTGGGGCAAGTGTGACAATAAAACATGTTCTGCAGCTTCAGGGTCCTCACCATAGTTACAGTTCCCTATGTAGTGTTTCCTTATTATAAAAAGCTTATGGCCATGCCACCCTGAGCACACCCCATCTCATCCGGTTTTGGAGGCTGCCTGGGAAGCGCTGTAAGCTTGTAATACTGGAGGGTCTTTACAATATAAAGCACCTTGAGGCAACTGCTGTTGCGATTTGGTGCTATATAAATGAAACTTATCCCACAGGACCCACGGGAGCCCCTATATGGGTTTTCTTTGGGCAAGCCCATTATGGGTTTCTGCCACAAAACAGTCATGGGGACCCCGACTAGTAAAACTACATGGGCCAAGCTTGTATGGGCTGCCCACGGGGAGAAAAAAAGAAAAGCTGAGGTGTGTTAAATTACACAAGAATTTGACTGCTGTTATGTAGTGATGCATCCAAGTTTGAAATTTGTGTTTCAGATCATCATCAAGTCATCAGCTACTTTCCCTGAAAACCGCTTAAAGAAGTTACAGGAATGCTTGCCTAACAGAGTTTGGTCTAAGTTTACAAATAAAGGTGGTCATACCAAATATTGACTTTTAAGCTGTACAATTATTGCCTTTTTTACTCTATTCCCATTTATGTCTGGATATGTTTCAACAAATCACTTCACCCATTTCCCATTTTTCAAGCCAAATATTTTGCATAGTACAATTGCAATTGCTTTTTTCTGTCCAGCCATTCAACATTTAGGCTTGCTTTCGTTCCAGGAGACTAGAAACTCTCATACAGACTACCGCTGTGTCATGGCTTTAAATGTCAGCCGTGTGACACAGTCATGTGCAGATATTAATCTTACTGCATTAGAAGTCATTTGCAGTAATTAAAGCTCAACCTACACATGCTGCATGTATGTGATTTAATATTGTTCATTATATTAGAAAGTGAACAGTTAGCAAATCAGTGTAGATGTCTCCTACAGCGTACTGCCCCCTAATGAAGTTCGCAGCTCACAATCATCACAGACATCACCCACCAACATGAAATGTGTGTGTGGGAGGTAAACTGTAGTTGGCCTGCAGAGCAATATTTATACTGACTAATTGGTGTTGTCAGTGTTGTCCATTCGGTGGCCTGATTGTTATAGTACACATCCAGCTATTTAATGCATTTCTCTGCAACATTTCTGCCAGCACTGTAGTGTCTGATCAACACTCCTGATGTACTGTAATCAGGAGAGATGCTGGATAAAATCCCTTTATTCAGCCCTGTGTGTGTATTAGAAATCTATCCATGTAATAGCAAGCCCCTGCTTGCTCGTTGTCTCTATATTAATTAACCTTTATGGACTGTCTGCCAGTTCTTCACTTTATTATCTATCTTCTGGAGCAAACACACTCTCTTGCATACATACAACCAAAGACAGATGAACATTGTGGGGTCTTCACTCCACTCTGTCTGTGACATTTACCACTCTGGTAGAGTGTAACACTTAAGTAGCAAGGGTATTGAATGCAAATGTGTGGGTGTGTGGTCAGATATTGGACTGGACTGGATGTCATGGAGACTAGGCAAGGCAAGGCAAGGCAAGGCAAATTTATTTGTATAGCACAATTCAACAACAAGGTGATTCAAAGTGCTTTACAGAGACATTAGAAACAAAAAC
>NW_005187407.1:1200548-1207896 GCF_000239375.1 Pundamilia nyererei | reverse complement strand
TTTAAAGATCTTTTAGAGTGCAGCTCTCTGTGTTTTGACCAGGCCACATGTCTCCTTCTGTCACCTAAAAGTAGAATGCTAAGGAGAAGGTTACCTTTTTGATAATGGTGTTTGATATATAGGAAAGTATTGTCAGGTGTACTAGAACTCTAGAACGTTAGAGTTCATTATCGGTGCTAAAAACAGAATATAGGTTTAGAGAATCTTTTAGAGAATGAGACAGATGAGAGCACTATTCAAATCTGAAAATCCAGATGGGATTGAGTAACTGTATGTGGAAGACAGGATAATGCAGATTGAAAAAACCCCACTGAAGGTTAAAGACAGCACGGTGGAAGGACAATAGTGAGAGATAAGTGAATAAGCAAGCTCTTCTCACTCCTGGGGCTTCAAATGTTGCCATTCTGTCAAAGCCCCTCAAAGACATGAAAAAGGTATCCTTTCTCTTTGGTGCTGTGACTCGTCTGGTAAAGCAGTAGGAAGACTGATGTCAGTACCAACCATGAACATATGGACCCTTGTTTCACAAAGTTCAGGGTTGATAAACCAACCCAAAAACCTCAAAGTGGATAAAGAAAACAGAGTGAAAAGTGAACGAAAACGAAAGTGCAAAATACAATGAGACCTGGACAACTGCCTTGTCATGCAGATTTTATCACTAATTTAAGCAGAACTCTTATATCAAGGCTTCTAACATCCTTTGTGGATGATGTTTCAAGATACAAAGAATACTTTGCCTGTATACCCATGACATGAGTGGCTTGTTACAAAATGGCAGCAATTGATTCCCTAGGAGGAGAACACAATGGGATTAGCATTCAAATAAGGGTCTAAGGTGGATAGTGAGAATAACAAGGTAATAAGTACAATGAGGAGGACATAGAGATGGAAATATAAAACACTGCGGTAAATATTAACATTGGCTGGGGAATAGAAGACTTATTCAAAAAACAGAGTAAGACATCTCTATTAGGCTGTCAGGGACGATACCTACATTTGTTCCCCAAAATCAAAAATAACAAATCTTCAAGTGTGTTTCTGTTTTATACAGTATAGTGGTTTTATTTTAATCACCAGCTACTATCTGCGTTTCTTTGAGTTTAATGAATCTGCTTTCTCCTCTGGTAATGACGCGTGTGATATATTGATTTGTGCCTGTTTTATATATCTTTTCTGATTTGCACTTGTTCATATTAACAGATGCTGCTGAAAGTCAGACCTGATGCAACAAGCCCATTAATACTGCGGCTGGCGTAGCAAAGCTTGGCATCCGTCTCCTATGTTCTTTGCATTCTTCTGTTTGGCTCACAATCTCAGAAAGCCAGCAGATTTTAGATGGAGGACTCTCCTCCGTCTGTGTTGGTCTAGACAATTGTCATCTGGCAGGCACTCAATATCCAATGCCCACAGTTCTTGTCTCTTGCTTCCAGATGCAGCATATACTTGGCATCATCCTCCACATTGCCATCCGCTTTCCTATGGGATGGAAAGCCATACTCACTCCCTCCTCTTTCTAAACCTCTTTACAGACTATCAGTACATCCTTTCAGTGCCCTCAGTAAGCAAATCATTGGTTTACAAGGGAAAACAGGTGTAAGAGCCCATTCCTGCCAACTGCAAGAAGGCACAGCTGTACATGCTTGTCCTAACCGTGCTGCAGCACATTTGAATAACATTTTGATCTGGGATGAATGCCAATATTACTGTGGCAGAAAGTGCAGACAAAGAGGAAACAACACAGTCCTTTTCTCTATTATGCATGTCTGACTATGTCAAAGTTTAGCTGTAAAACCATGTGACATGGAGTAGGTCCTCCAAAATGTATTTCTTTCAAATGAATTGCTTTCTTACTGTGATATAAAATACTTTGACAGTGTAGTTGTGGATTTCTTTCAGTGTCTCTGATGGTCAAAATAGGTAAAGGCAACCTGATGATATGTAGTAGAGTATGCTTAAATATTAGAGATGAGAGATGTAGTTTTCAATGTAAACAAAAAGAAAAAAACAAAAACAATAAAACCCAGCTTCTCACGTGTTACAAGAAGCACAGGTTACCTGCTGCATTAGTGACTCCTACTGGCTTGCTGAGTCACGTGCACAATGACAGATGGTAACATATCAGCCTCCCTGTGTGCGCTTCTTGACAAGTGGAAAGGTGCAGCTGACGGGAAAGTCCTTCCCCGAGCAGACTTAACAGACCACAGGAAACTGAAAATAAAAACTTTCGGGAAAATGAGAATATTTTATAGGAGGAAAAAGTTATACCTTTTAGATGTTCAGAATACACAGTTTTCAGTGTACGTACAACTAATTTGCCTTGTTTTTAAAATTGAGGAAAACAAATTCTCATTTTTATGGAAAGATTGAAAAAAGTGCAGTAGTCTTCTGTAGTCGACTAATTTGGCCTGGTGCAAGGCAGATAGTGGTAAGTTCACTGTTGGGTCAGGTCAAGGGCAGAAGTCATCAATATTTAGTTTATAAGCTGATGATACTCTTAGACTAAGGACTTGCAAGCAGTCACAAAAGTGCAATAGTTTATTTTGAAGGATGCAGTGGGCTAGATCCACAATGAACAGTAAACCTGAGAGATGCAGCAGCAGCAGCACAGATCATCTGCTCACATAGCCTGTGCACAAAGAAAACAAATCTAGTGGAGCTCACAGTACAAATCAATGCGAGAGATATTTTGAGGCATCTGAGTCATTTTTCCTACTGCATAGCTACACTAGAGCTTAGGGTTCCCCTACCTGCCAAATCCCACTTTAACCTCTGATTACAAGTGACCCTAAGTCAACCTCTCTCACGGTCAATGTGTTCAGCCTTAAACCGTGGCATCACTAGGCTGTTTTTCACTCTGCTCATCACTGTCTCCTCTTCTCAACCGGAGGGAACGGGAAGGATGGACAAGGAGTGAGTGGGTGTGAGACAGGGAAAAAGTGCAACATAGGGAAGAAACCTGGCCAAACAATTCTGCCCCATCATTAATTGGCAAACAATAAGGCTGTTTATACCTGCCAGTAAGAATCTGGGGCCCTTGGCTAGCCATTTCTCAGGGCTTCACAGTTTGATGATCTCCTGTAATTTATTTTTATCTGGCTTACATTATGTGTTTAATTTTGAATTCTTTTAAGCAATTTAATGATTTTTCTGCTCATTCTCTTTCTGTTTTCTTTCTTTCGTTCTTTCTTTTTTCTCTGAATTAGGCAGCCAATAAGGCATGACATGAGGTGAGAGGGAATTATGGGTACAGAAGTTTATTGTTCCTACACATATCTCATACTTTTTAACTTATTGCACAGGGTATATCCCTGGGATCTTTGCCAAGTGTGTATGTGTGTGTCTTCATCATAAAATCATGTCTCTTCTTAGGTGACCAAATTTTGTCAGAATGCAAACATTGTGTCTTTTTTTAAACCTCTCATTTACTGCAAAGGATTTCATTTTCTGACATGTGATTATATAATTTCTATAACTGATGACAATAAAAGTAATTCATTCAGAATTGAAGAAAGAAAAAAATGCTGTTTTGGATACTAACCTTTTAAAATTGGGGATAAT
Source organism: Pundamilia nyererei (assembly GCF_000239375.1). Lineage (NCBI taxonomy): Eukaryota > Metazoa > Chordata > Actinopteri > Cichliformes > Cichlidae > Pundamilia > Pundamilia nyererei. The sequence goes on along the minus strand of NW_005187407.1, from coordinate 1,204,338 downwards.
TGCAGCTTAGTTCAATAAAATATTTGAAATCCATTAATTTGAAACTAAATAGAGCTGTTGAGAGGTTGTGATGATGCAACAGGACCCAAGGACTAAATTATACTAATGTAATAGCACACAAAACAAATGTCAATACATGAAGCCTAGGCAGGCCTAGAGGAGAGGTACTTCTTTTTCATGAAACTAATTGAAGCCCAAGTTTGTCAAAATGTACAGCTGGTAGGGGGAATGCAAGGAAAGAAAAGGTGTTGATAAACATGAAATTACATTTTAAGCTATTTTTATCGTGTCCTTAATGCCTTTTTCTTTGCTTTAGTATTATTATGAACACTCATTGTACTCTGCACACACACTTGCACTATGCTACTGTGATCTAATGCTTACTTTTCCTTAGTTTCCTATTGTCTTTCTCTTCACTTGTCTTTGCTCTTCTTACCTCCCGACTGGTCTTTTCATCACAGTTTTCTAGCATTCTGTAACAGGTTTTTATTATTCTGCTACTACCCACCCAATTGGTATTGTCCCCTATCATTCTATTGGTAGTATTTATTGATTACACTTTACACTGATTTGCATTTACATTCACCTGTCACATCATTAGTTACACCTTGCAGGTCCCAGATTGGATCCCATTCTTTCTACAGAACTGCTTTATAGATTCGAGAAATTGCTAGAAACACTCTTCAGAGATTTTTGATCATATTGACATGATAGTGTTATGCAATTGCTGCAGATTTGTCAGCTGCACATCCATTATTCAAGTCTCCTGCTCCACCACATTCCAAAGGTGATGTGGTGCCTAGTGATTGTGGAAGCCATTTGAGTACAGTGAACACATTGTTAGTGAACTAACTCGTTGTGATGTTCAAGACACCACTTTGAGATGATCTGAGCTCTGTGAGATTATACTGCTGGAAGCAGCCATCACAAGTTGGTTACTTTGTAGTAATAAAGGGATGGACGTGGCCAGGAACAATGTTCAGGTAGGCTGTTGCATTTAAACAATGCTCACTTTGTTCTAAGGGACCCAAAGTGTGTCAAGAAAATATCCTGCACACCTTTACACCACCAGCCTGAACCACTGATACAAGGAAGGAAGGGCCCACACTTTCATTCTTCCTATGCTAAATTCTTACCCTACCATTTGAATATTGCAGTAGAAATTGAGATTCATCAGACTAAATAATGTTTTTCCCTGTCTCCTATTGTCCAATTATGTGAGCTTGTATGAATTGCGGTCTTTGTTTCCTGTTTTTAGCTGACAGGACTGGCACCCAGTGTGGTCTCCAACATGTTGTGCTCTTCTGCATGTCTCGGTGGAAACGAATGGTTATTTGAGTTGCTGTTGCCTTCCTATTAGCTTGAATCAGAGAATCGCCCCTTACTGGATACTTGTGATAGTTGTGGGGAAAATTCCCACTATCTGTGAGTATCTCAGCATTTTCTGAGATACTCACCCCGGTATGTTTAGCACCAACAACCTCATTCAAAGCATTTTAAATCCCCCTGCCTTCCCATTGCTAATGGCCTCCATGCTACGTCGCATACAGGCAACACTTTGTGGTAAAAAGGATCCAACTCCAGCTCCAAGTAATGAGTGTTTAAAAGACAATACTTTTCAAAAGCAGGGAAACACAAAGGTGTGGTGGTTAGCACCATCACTTCACAATAAGAAGAATCCACTGGCCAGCTAAAGAATTTCTGTCTAGAGTTTGTGTCTTCTGTCCTCTCTTCAACAGTCCCAAGACAATTAACACATTAGGCTGATTGGTGATAATTGACCACGGGTGTGAAAATTAGCATGGATGGCTGTCTGTGTCTAAGTGTTAGCCCTGTGGCAGATTTGTGATGCTCCAGGGACTCTTTTCTTACAACAACTGCCATAGGCTCGAGCCAAAACCGGGACCCTGAATTGGATATGCAGAATCAAATAGATGAATGGATGGATGAGTGGTTAGACACCATCTTAGAAACATGGTTTTAAACAGATGCTTACTCTGGATGGTATTACCCTGATCTCCAGTTGAGTAGTTTTTAACCAGGATATATCCTTTATATTAAACAAATCTGTAGGACTACTGTCTTGCGTTTGTGGAATATTGCTAAAATTAGACACATCCTGTCTCAGAGTGATGCTGAAAAGCTAATTCATACATTTATTACTCCTAGGCTGGACAATTGTAATTCATTATTGTCAGGCTGAAACCCTCTTTTCACCCTGGAAAGAGTACTGACAGGTGCTAGAAAGAGACAGCATATTTCTCCCAAATTGGTTTCTCTTCATTAACTCCCTGTTAAATTCAGAATCAAATTTAATAAATAATAAAATGACAACTAAATAATTGGTCAGGCCCCATCTTATCTTAAAGACATCATAGCACAGCTTAGTACTATCACCCCAATAGAGCACTTTGGTATCAGACTGCTGGTTTACTTGTGATAACTTGTGTTCCTTGGGTATTTGAAAGTAGAGTCAGATGTATATAAACTCCTCTGTATTTAATTATTAGATGACTGCTCTTCCCTCAGTCTGGTTCTGCCAGAGATTTCTTCCTGTTTAACGGGTGTTTTTCTTTCCCACTGTCACCAAATGATTGCTCAAAGGGAGTCGTCTGACTGCTGGGGTTATCTCCGTGTTATCGTAGGGTTTTTACTTTAAAATACAAAGCGCCTTGAGGTGACTTATGTGTACTTACAAAAACCAGAGTTTAAATTGTTATACACATATATACACTTTTAAGCAGAAGCTACAAGTAATGGCTGGCCATAATTGTTCATTTAAAAGTGATTAGAGAAATCAATATAGAACCTGCAGCTCTAAACAGTCAGTGCTGGGCTTAGAGTGGAGAGTAGGGGCGATTGTTTATATGTGGATGGGAGTGTCAGGGTGGGTGGCTGTTTGTGTGTTGTTTTTACATTGATTGCTTTTGCTGATGCACGTGCATGTTAAATTGTGCTTGCCGTGTTGTCCCTCAGGGGTATAGACTAGTGAATATTTTAATGGTTTCAGTACATTTTAACTGTGCAGTAGCTTACCTGCTATTGCTTTACTTTATTTGTGTCAAGCCATGTTGCTTACCTTGATTTCTGGCTTTGGTCTCTTTGTCTATATATCCTCTTTCAATCTCCCTTTCCTCTTTCCTTTCTCTCCTCCATTATAGTTTTGCTTAATGTTCCATGCTGTATTGTTATTATTTCTAAATAAACCTATTTTCATTCTCAGCCTTGTCCATGTTGTTTTACTTGTTGCATTACCTTTCACAACAACCTGTTCGATTCTGTTACGGGTCTTGTATAATTTTTTTTTTTATGTGGCCTTTATGTGGCCCTCAGGGACCCATGGAATAACCCACCATGCTTACCATAATGACAATTCGCCCAGTGTATTTAGATTTCCACATATACACAAGCGTGAAAACACACTTGTTTCACACAACACCTCGCTACAAACATTAACATCCTACACCTCTCTCTTAGCCTGGGGTGGTTTTAACGAATCCTTATAATGTGCGTGTACTCACATCAACATGCAAATAGCAAATACACATCTACACACACACACACACACACACAGTATTTCTTTTTCTTTTCTTCTCTCGCCAGCTACACAAGACATATTGACTGTGGAGTCTATCTGTTCTGGCTCACGGTTAATTGCATGAAGCTCATGTTCAAAGCTATTATTCACTTCTGTCTTCTCAGGGATTATTTACACACACACACACACACACACACACACACACACACACACACACACACACACACACACACACACACACACACACACACA
>NW_005187407.1:1187353-1198786 GCF_000239375.1 Pundamilia nyererei | reverse complement strand
CTGCCATCAGAATTTCGGCCTCAAGCGCTGTAAAATACATTGACCGCGCCTTCTTTCCCTCCGTCTCCATGGTGACTCGCTTAATCTGTGCTCCACTAATCAGGGCTTTATGTATCCTCATGCGCGCGCTTAATTTGGGGTTAAAGCAACTCCGCGTTGATTGAACTAATTGTTATCAGCCTTTCTGAAACCGAATATTCCGAGTTGGACAGTTCGGGGTTACTCAACCCTGAGTATCGTTTTTCACTCTGAGTTTTCTAAACCGGCTTCCTGAAATAGGGCCCTGGCAATGGGAAATGAGTCCTTCAGCTTATTTTTCAGGTTTTGTTTGATACTTTGGCTAATTTTATTTTGAAAAGGGTGTAAATGTGTTTTTATTTGGCGGGCTATATTATAACAGGTATTAGCTGCACAAATAGTGGGGAGAACACTGGCCCACCTTGGCCATTGTCTCTGTAGTTTCACAGAAGCCCATAATCACAATCTGATTACCATTTATTCCCCTTTGTTTGTGTGTCCACCTACTTCAGCGTGTGTGTGTAAGTTTGTGTATATTTAAATGAGTTGGAAGGTTTCTGGTCGAGCCACGGAGATGGAGAGGTTGCAGGTGTTCTTGTGTGCGTCTGATTATTCTTGCTTCCTTATAATGGGATTGAATACATTTGTATTCATATACAAGTGCATGTGTGTTTGTGTCTCTCTGTACCCTTATTATGTAGATGAATGGATATAAAATTGTCCCATATTGTAGTCATGCAGACCTGGACTGACAGCTCACATCCCTCGAGAAAGAAGCAGACAGGCAGATCATACTTTATGACTGACAGGGGCCAGAGCCATGTTGCTCATACACAGCCACTTCCCTTTTACTAACATCCTTTAGTTATTTTGTGTACAGTTTTCAGGGTTGTGGGCTTCATTTGAACACCAGTGAATGTGTGTTAGTGTTAACACCTGCATGTGAGACACTGCTATGCTTGCATTCATGCATGTTCTCATGGGCTAGAACTGCACAATGTCGCCCATTTTTTTCTTTTTACTGGATTCAGATGTAAACCAAATCATCATGTGAGGTCTTATAAACATAAAAAAGACTACATTTCAGCACACATCACTCAAAGCAGTCAGCTTCTCTGCCAGGAGACATTAACATTTTCTATGATTTAGTAGATGGAGAGGGAGAATGGGGTTGGGACTTAGCTCGTTGTGGAGAGCATTAAGAAGGAAACATACAAACTGCGGCAAGGAGTTGGGCGGGAAAAATGAATTACATAATGCAGCATCAATAAACACAAACATTATTGCCTCTATGTCTCATTTGAAAATATATTAATATAACTAAAAAAAGTTGATACAACTCCCAGCCTCAACATTTAATTATTTATTAGCTGCACCACCATGTACAACCTGTAAAAGTAAATGTCAGTGTATAATTAAAATAGCAAAAACTGAGATAAGATAAGCGACACAGGGGTCTAAGCTCTGACCCAATGGTTACTGTGAAGATTGAATCTGTGATCAGACTTGGCAGTGTTCTGAGATGTTTTTTAAATGTCAGCTACAAAGCAGGTGCTCATGCATCAGGTAGACTTTGCAGAAAGGAGTAAAAAAGGGAAAGAAGAAGTAGAGGGAATGAAAAGTTTTTTTCATCTTTCACAATGTACGAGATGGTCCCAAACAAATTCTTATTTTTGGGCAAAGCTGGAAAGGTTTACGATGTTAATTTGAGAGATCTTACTAAAAAAATCTCTTTGCATAGGTTGAAGAGTAAGTCTTAGATAAAAGATTTAGGTGCTATAAATACTGTTGGTTTAAGATTCTGCTGATAGCATGACAGTATTCCTGATGGCCTTAACATCTTTCTTAGGCAGAAATGTGCCATTGCAGTATTTATTAAAGAATTAAAAAAGTAAAATGAAGACAGTGCCATGTGAACCAAATATGCAGTGTTTCTTGATACAATTGTGCCTTTGTGGCTTTTAAATTCTGTTACGTAAAGTAACTTCAAAGATAATCACAAGTATATTTCAGATTCCCTCACTCTTAACAGCGTGTGCATGGCAGGAGGGTGAGACACTGTGCTGAGATGACTTTGAGGACTATAAAAATGAATAATCTACAGATTTTTTTCATTATTTAATTCTAGATATATAATTATCTTATTCCTTCTCATGGTCTGAATACCTCACTGCTATGCAGAGGTGCTGTTTCTATACCTTCTTTGTCTTAATTGCATACTTGAAGTAATTGTTTTTCTTTCCCCACACTGTGAATTATTAATTATTATTATTTTTGTACTGCATCAGAAAGAGGTGTGTGCTATGAATCTGGTTAACTGCATGAATCTTGGGTTCAGTGCGTGTCGCTGATCACATTAGCCTTAACCATTGCTCACCCACAAATTGGATGGGGATGTTTAATAATAAAACGTTTAAATAATAAAAATAGGAATTTGTAAAAAAATATATTATTCATCCACACATCGATCCACCCATCCATGCATTTTCTGCTGCTTACCCAGTTCAGATTCATTCAGAGCCTACTGCAGTTGCCATAAGTCAAGAGACTGGTTACACCCTCAACCAGTCACAGATCTGGAACAGAACTAATGTATAAGCACGTTTTTTAAAATTGTATTTATTTGTTATTTTTCCACCAGTTAAATAATAAATTGTCCCACTTGCTCAGTTTCTCAACAGATGGGAATAAAATATGAAAGAAAAGAGGTTGTTATGTTTGCTGTAATGTGTATCAGTTTTCATACATTCATTAAAAATATGCAGCCGCACATTTTTTTATGAATGAAAAGTAAAAGAGAGGAGTGTAGAAGAGGGTTTCTAAACCTAAAACGGGAGATTCCCCTGTATCCCGTTTCTGTAGCTGCATAGGGAGAGTTCAGGGTCAAGCAGCAAAATGTTCAGAAACCCCAGAAATACAAAGGATACACATGTGTAACATTGCTGGATTATTTCAAAGCACAAAAGATCACCATTGCAGTACTCCAAAGCTGAAGATTAGTGGCACAGTCGGCTGGAGAAACTGTTTTGTTGAGACAGCTGAACTGAACACATCTTACTTTGGGATGTTGTTGTGATCAATTTGGCTGTGAAATGGCATTGCTGTAATCACATTACAAGTCTTTGTTATTAAGACAGTTGACGATTAAGTTGGCATTTGCTATACAGGAGTTAGAGTACGTAGTTCCCTCCATAATGGGTTGATAGAAGGGAACAACATACTGGAATAAGTGTAATGTCACTAAATGGTAAATTTTACATTTTTCCATCTGTCCAAATCAGAGTTTTCCAAATCTTGTGGTGTTTTACCAAGAAAAAATGTGTTATCTTAACAACAAAACTATTGCCAGTGACCAGCAACGTGACTCAGAAATGTTGAAATGAGTCCCACCTGGTGAAATATTAAACTCTGAGGCATTCACTAAAACAAACGGCTAATAAAGATTATGTTTAAAAAGAAAGGGGGGGGGGGGATAAACTATGCAGCACTTCTATAACTTAATGTACATACATAATGTACACTCATACTATATTATATTACTCTTTTCTCATTCTTGTAAACATCAACATTTCTATATTTCTATCAGGCTTCACGATTTTTAACTTTATCTCTTTTTTATTCTGATCTTCTCTCAGATGCACATCATCGGTGCACCCTCTGTGTCCTGTAAAAGGTCTACTATGTACCTAGTAATTGGTTTTTAATTGACCTGATTCTCAATCCTCTGCTATCACTGTATCACAACACTTTAATTACTGCTTATCAGCCACTGAGCCACATGATTCTATAAAACATCTGAACATTTACGAGAGTTTGATGGGAATAAAGACAGGTAGAGAAAAGGTAAAATTGATAATAAAAGAAAATAAATCAGCAAAGGCATAGGCAGCCTGTGTTTGGAGAAAAAAAAGCACAAGCCTGTGCTTACAGCTAGAATAAGCAAAGATGAGGGCAGACAAGTGTGACTAAAGTGACAGAGGCAGCAAGATAAGGAACAATTGTGGGCAAAGAGTAATTTGAGCCTTTGTGAAGAGGCACACATAAATTCGTTCACCTGAGAAGAGCTGCTTTGAACTTGTGGATCCTTTGATCGGCCACCATGTTTTGTTTCCTATAGCTATCAGTCCATCTTGCGACAGGTATCAACCCTGAACTGAGCAGTAAAAGTGCTGACATGAAATGGAGCCACGTTTATTCTTTAAGAACGAAGAGGAAAGATGAAAGGGAAGATAAAAACGGGACAGAGATAGAGAACGATAATTCTCCACGAAGACTGAGGAAGAGTAAAGTGTATATCTTTTTTGTGAAATCAGTTAGCTCATATTTAGTTTGACGAAAATGCATTGGGTGGTCATAGCCGCTTAAAGGGTAGTGTTAGCTGCATAAAAGATTAGGTAAACATGCATTTGGCTTCTTTGTAAGCTCCTTTGAATGCATTTGGCTGTTGCAATAACAGCATCAGGGTGAAGAAACTCGAGAAATACCAAGGACTAAGAGAGGAGCTCAAAAAGATGTGAAGGGTGAATGCAGCAGTGGTCTCCTGTGGCAATCAAAGCACTTGGTGATGTCCAGAAGTCCTAAGAACAGCAAAAGTACTGTGGAGGAGCTTCAGGCCTCTTGTAGACGACCCCAGCTTGAAAGATACGCTTGGCTCGCTTGAAGGCGAGTGAGCAAGTTTGATCTCTATTATTCATTTATCACCCCAACCAGTCACTCAGATGACCGCCCCTCCCCGAGTTCTGCCGAAGGTTTCTTCCTATTAAAAGGGAGTTTTTCCTTCTTCCACTGTCGCCAAAGTGCTTCCTCATAGTGGGTCATATGATTGTTGGGAATTTCTCTGTATGTACTATTGTAGGGTCTACCTTACAATATAAACCGCCTTGAGGTGATTGTTGTTGTGATTTGGCGCTGTATTAAATATGGATGGTTTCAGGCTCCTGGAGACAGTATATCAAGTTTTGACCACAATGGTATAAACTAGAATTACAGTCCATTAACCCCCCCAAAAATAAAATACCAGTTAATAAAATTATATAGTTAGTCTCAAAAAGGTACTGCATTGTTTAATCATTTTATTTTCTTTGCCTCGGTGTTACATAGTCCCTATTTGGTAATATTTTAAAGGTGTGGTTTCTACATTTTCAGATAACGTTCCAACCCCCCTCCCCCGATCCACTATCTTTGCTATGTTTAGTAATAAAATATGAAATTGTTTGGTTATTATTTAGTTGGAAGTGACTATAACTCCTTCTTCAGGTAGAAATGAGGAGTGTAGAAAATGTATAGTTATCGCTTCATTTGCCACTTTTGTTAAACTTTATATGCATAGCAACAAAGCATTTACAGGATTTTACAAGACTGTTTCAAAGGTAGGTCACTAAACATCACCATGTGAGATATGCTAATTTTCTGTAATTATCTGATGTTACACCATATAAATATGTCTACACCTATTTTAGTGATATGATATGTTCAAAATCACAGAATATTCAAGCTGGAAAGATACACTCAAACGCAAATGTAATAAAGAGAGATAACAAAAACCGCAGCTGTCTGTCACACTTCTCTGACGGCTAGTTGTTTCTCTCTTGTCATAATTTCAGCTCATTTTTCAGTTAGTTGACCTTCTTCAGTTATTTCTGTAAGTGCTCATGCCACGTTAAGTCAAGAGCTGCAGTGAGTTATTGAACAAAGTGGGTGTATCAGCATGCGTTAGCTCTTCTTTTTGTTTTTTTCTTTTATCTTTTTATATCAACAGTTTGTTTTGTTTTGTTTTTGCTTTTTAATTAAATGACATGTCGCTATTTACTTTGTTATTTTGTTGCAGCGAAGCATCATTTGGTTGAATAAGTTTATTCAGTTAAATGAGTGAAGTTTTCAGTTTTGTGATTCTAAGTGTAGTTTAAATGGCAAAGTTAAAGAACAGCTACAAATATAACCACAATCCTTCTGATTATCAGGTTAGAGTGAGCCAGAAAGAACTGGAAGGACATTCCAACACCTTCAGTTTATAGTAATTAAATCTGATAAGCCAGTTTATGCATATTATGGTTGAATAGTCAATTTTTCAAGTGCTGCAGCAAGGCATTACTTCCAGTGATGGCATGCGGATACTTATGCAGTAAAAAGAAAATAATTATTTCCCATGCCTGCTTACACCCTGAGCACATCCCTTTTTTCTTCCTGTCCCTGTGATACGTTGGTGTTGGAGATGTAAATAAAGTTGCTTGCAATATCCCAGCATTTAGCTTGCGCCACAGAAGAGGAATTAGCTTAACCCTCTCAAGGCAGGCGTTGCAGATTTGCAACAGTTAAAAGCTAACAACCTGATTACCCCACATACATATTTTATGAGTTTTCTTTACTCAAAAGTACCACTGCAGGTATTCTTTGTGCATTAGCAACAAAAACTTAATTTGAGCCTGAGAGGGTTAAACAGAATAAACCTTTTGCAGGTTTGCAGGTAATTGTAGGTAAATAGCAAATGGATCAACAAATATTACCAAACACACACTTCTACTGCTAGCTAAATAAATCAAAGATGTATTTATCAAAGATTGAGACAGTAACAAATACACAGCAGGACAGAAAGAGGGAAAGATTATTTTCAAAGGTAGGAACTATGCAGCAAGTAAAATCTTATCAACTGGAAATATTAAGCTTACATGTAAAGTTCTAATTAATTTTGGAATCTTAGATTGGTCATTTTGGATTTTGGAGAATTGCTGCAGAAAGTAGCAGTAGCAGTGTATGCAGTTCTATTAGGACAAAAATTGCAAACAAGGAATACCTCTCATGTATATTGTATGAGGTGGTCTCACTAATAGTAGTGTTCAAGCACTTTGGAGTTTAGATCAAGAGGACATCATTTCAAGCCACTTTTAGTTTAAAGCCTTGAATCACACCCCACAGGCAATCAGAAAAAAACTATGGTTACTATATTACTATATATATAAATATTACTATATAGTTACTAATGAACAGCCATCCAGTAGCTATTAGTGCTGATCACAGAGGCGGGCTTAAGCATGACAGATCCAATGACAGCACATGTCTCACCATAACCCCATGCATATGAATGAGCCATACACTGGTAAGACGTCTTTGATAGGCTATGCAGATTTGTCTGACTCATTATCTGAAGTGATTTTCACTGCATGGTGTTAGGCCCTGAAAACAGATGTGAGGTGTGAATAAGTGAGCGAAAGCATGAAAAGCACACCTTTGGAATATTGATGTGTCGTAACCTTGGTAAGAACCCATGCTTTCTGCGGTTGTGGATGAGTGTAAACTGATGCAAGAACTGATACATATAGTAATTAATAAACTTATAATTACATGTAGAAAATTATAACACATTCAACGACCCGTTACTCTCATTAAATAGTCCTTTTCACCTCCATGACCAACAAAAGCATTTCAGACATATACAAAAGGCATCACACATTCATACAATTAAGACCTTGTTGATGCTTTTTCAGTTTCTTAAGAAAGTTTCTTTTTTTCTTGAGTTGATCTACAAGTTGTACTTCTTCTCTGCTTCACACAGCACACCAACGAGCCCCCTCGTGCTCCTCAGCTCTCAAACAACATGTGATATAATTTCGAACAATTCTCGAGCCACCGCTTTCGCAAATTTTTATCCCACTTGGTTAAGAAAGTTATACTGTACAGGTTCGGTATTGTGAACCTGCGTGTCGTGGTTACCTCCAGGGTATAGCACTAAATTAACATGTTTTGTTATCTTTTTTATGTGCCGTTGCTTGACAACATAGTGTGTGAGTGTGACAGATCTGGTCACACTGTATCCTCTATTCTCCTTATCTTGTCACCCCGGTGTTATCGCTCCAGACTGTCCTGCCGACTTTGTCAGATAAACTTTGACTCTGAAAATACAGAAGAGCAAAAGGGTCATTCTGTAAAAAAAAAATCAAAATAGAAAAATCATGTGCACGTGGATGAATTTACAATATTACATAAGCTATAACTAAATTTTTTTAGTAGTTCTAGATGCTTCCACACAATCCATGTATGAGGTTGTTTATCATGGGATGGGTTAACTCGTTATTCGAAGAAATATAAGTCATGCTTAGAATTACTCTGTGTCTTCATTGTTAGTCTGAACATATAAAAAACGATTTTTCTTTTTTAATCGTCAGCATATTTTTGAGCACACTCCCACAGTCATAATCATAATGAGAAAGAATGTAGCCAGTCTATCTGGAGCCTGGAAGTCAAATTTTCTTGAGGTACATGGCAGTTTGGCTAGGCAAGGTGGGATGTACTAAATGTATACATGAAAATGTACATGAAGTCTAAACTGTAATCTCAATTTCTTAAAGAAACAAAGTTTATTGCAGTGTCCACTTTGAGGTTTTTGCCCTTCTACCAGCATTTCCTGCCCCTTTATACCCTGGGGGATGCAGAAGCACATCAAACCGTGAAAGGAAATTATAATCTGAGAACCATTTCATGGGACCTTCAACTACAAAGTGAATGCTACGTCCATATAGCGATCTCTGTAATAGCACACAGTGCCTGACTTTTTTTGTGTCTTTTTGTAACCTGTGCCCCTTTGCTATTCTGGTGACATGCTGTTAACTTGATTGCTTTCAGAAAAGCAGTATGCGGAGGCGGAGTGAGGGGTGGAGGGTCGGAGGGTGTCAGCAGTAACCAAAGGAGTGCAGTGCATCTTTGTGAGGGAGGGTTTTCCAGCTGCTGCTGCACTTACTTATATGCATTCCACTCTAGGCTTAAATCTGTTTGAAATTAAAATACATATGTGTTCTGAATCTGAATGCGACACACTTGACTGGCCACATATATTTTTATCTTAGTGCTATGTCTTCCTGCGACATCCACTGATAATGGATGACATTAAAACTTTTAACTTGCAAACTTTGACTCATTGACTCATATATAATCAATAGAATACAGTATAGTCAGCTCTCAGTGCACATGTTCTGTGTGTGATTAAATGCATTTTCAGCTATAGAGCTCCTTATCTCGCATGCTTTTTAATTTGAAGTAATTTTTAGATATTTGCATTACCTAATGCATCCTTGTCCTGCCCATCCCTTTATGTAGGACGACTTTAATTTTTTAAAAATCTCTTCTAAAGTGCAGCTAATTGCTACTTTGAACCATAGAGGGAAAGCAAAGTGAATATACTATTAAAATACCATTAATATCAGAGAAATGTTAAACAAGGAGCACATAATGGAAAAACACAATGACAGAGATTTCAGCCATCCCTCAGACACATACACAACAACGTGCACGTAAAACATTCGAACAAGAAAGCATTTTTCTTTGAATCTCCCCCTTTTGTGTTTCCATATGGTAATGTAAGACGCACTAAAAGCAGTCTGGTCTGTCATATGTCTTCACAGAGAAATGTGAGTGGATGTGTAAGCAGTTATATTCGTGTGTCTGTGTGTATTTATCAAGTGCACATAAGGTTCTTTATATACACTTTAAAAGGAGTTTGAAAGTACACAGGTTTTTAAGAGTTTGCCTCTGTGTGACGTGAGTTTGTGTATGTGTGTGTGTATGTGTACTGTACGTGGGGACAAACCACTGCACTGCAGACATTCTAGCAGCTTAAAGCACCCCCTTGTGAGCCACATGCTGCCATCATTACTTAGAGCTTGGCCTGGTTCAGCCGCCAGCACTAAATATGGGGTGGTAGACACTGTGCCTTACGGGGTCTTTTAACTTCACAATTGGTTGTCCCAGATCTGTCATCCCACCATGGAACAGAGTGTGCACAAATACACATGTGACTGTGTGTATATGTATGTAGGACCGTGCATCTTCGTGAATGCACGTCTTGGTTTATGTGTTTGTTTTCTCTGTCTTTCTTTAGGGATGTTTTCTGAAAGATACTGAGCAGAGCTCAAACTATTTTTGTTGGTGGGTAAATGACAAGTTCTTATTCACTAGTACATAATGCTTCAAGTTTAACACAAAACAGCTTCTGAAAGCATGGCTGATCATGGCAGAAAAGTTCAAATGATTTCCCACTTCACTCTCAGGGGTTTTATCAGAAATGTATGTTTGTGATATTTGGCTATATCCACAGGAGGCACACTTACTTAATGATATATTTTTCCAAATGCTGTTAGGTCCAGTTAGACTTTAAATCATTTTAAGCCTGTTCTTGTCGTCATTCAGTGTCTGAAAGCCTTAAAGAAAATACACAAGATCTGTTAAATTACTGCTTGTGGACCAAGGAACCATTTAAAAAAAATCAAAACCAACACAACAGTGAATAAACACTGATTAAAGCAAAAGCTACCTGGTTGTTCATAATCTATCAAGGGTCAAAAATGTGTTCCTATTGAGAAGTAATCCGGCCTGCCTGTATGGCTCATCCACTACACCATGGTAGTCTGTTAAGACCCCAAACACACATGCACAGAGCATACGCCCACACTGAGCCACTGATTGAGTTGCTGCAGAAGCTACTTACTACTGTTCACTCACTGTTTTTGGCAAATAGCAAAAAACCATAGGGAAGCATTTTCATTTCCTCTTTCAAGATTTTTCTTTGGGCTTAATGAGCGCTTAACACTACCCTGACAGTAGGGGTTTAGAGAAATAAACACGAGGCCACATTCAGAAAATGATCACAATCATTGGTCAGAGAAACGTTTTTTTCTATTTTTACATTGCACCGGTATCATTACAAAGTCTTTTTTGCATGTGTCACAATATAATAATTGGGTTTGACAGTTTGATCCCATTTTAAATTCATTTAGCTGTTGACATAGTCAGACAAACCTTCTTAGGGAAATAAAGCCAAAAATCTTGCACGTCATTGTTTATCTCAATTTAAATATTCAGGAGAAGAAATCATGCTCAACAATGGACTTGACAAACCTCAACTGACAAAGCCGTTTTGAATTGCCACAACAGCTTTTTTCCTATCCGATGCATCTGGCTCCTCCCTGATAATGGTTGCAATGATGAAACAAGTTGTCATTGCATGATTTGGCAGATGAAACGCTTATTTGGGGAAAAAAATGCACTGCTGCAGCCAAACAGCCATTGAATGCTGGAAGGGTCCATCTTTCAGCCTTCTGTGCTATTAACCTCCACTCAAAAGAGATTAACACACAGAAACAGAGCAAGCCTAGTTGCCAAGTACAAATATGTGCACATCTGCCTTTGCACATGCAAATAAACACAAAAATGCAAATATGCTTATAGAGAAGTCTAGACACATATTGCTGTTTTGGGTTATGCACACATGTATCCGTCTTTGCCCCGTCTTTTAGACAAACTTCTTCTCAAAAACAAAACATTTTTTAACTTCTATAAGGTTCTCTGTGCGAGGCCATCTGTCAAAACACTAAAGCTTGGCTGAACACAACAGGACAGTGATTCCAAATACACCAGCAAATCTGCAAC
>NW_005187407.1:1176367-1187223 GCF_000239375.1 Pundamilia nyererei | reverse complement strand
TATAAGGTTCTCTGTGCGAGGCCATCTGTCAAAACACTAAAGCTTGGCTGAACACAACAGGACAGTGATTCCAAATACACCAGCAAATCTGCAACAGAATATCCAAAAAAGTCAAAGTCCAGATCTCATCCCAATTAAATTGCGATAGGACCTTAAGAGAGCTGTGCATAAATGAATAACCACAAACCTCAGTGAACTGAAGCAGTGCTGTTAAACAGACAAGAGACAAGTGAGCTAAAAGTATTAAAACATAAGGTCTACTCGGTTTTTTACAGGGCTTTGTCACAGGCTAGCTCTAGGAAAACTTTCTGTAGAACCAATTAAGTTAGCAAATGGCTTTATGGAAATAAATACTTTAATTTACATCATTTATGTTAAAGTGCAAAATTTCTTCTTTGTATAAATGAAAAGCACTAATGCTATAATTACTCACAGGGTGATTACAGGGGCAGTATGATTTGTTTTCAGTTTTCCTCTACTATCAATTAAACTAAATTATGCTCTTTTTCTTGTTTATGTTTCCCTCTTGGTTCCCACTGCTTGAATACTTACACTAACCTGTAACACATGGATGCAGCTGTCAAACGGTAGTCTTCAAGTACAAAGTAGGCTTTAAGTAACTTATATAATGTTTTCCATAAATACAGATAACTTGTCTTTTATTAGTGACCTTTGAGGAACGTTAAAGCAAAGTAATGTTTAAAGGACACAAGTGAAATGTGAGTAAATTTTTTTATCTGAACATAACCGGTATATATAAAAAATAAGTAAATATAATAAATACATAATATTGTATTTGGAGCTCCTTTACAGTGAGCACTCAACTCCATATGTGAGGTCTAGAGAGGTAGTGTGTCAGATAAATGGTTACATCCGTGGTCATTTCATCTCTCTATAGTGCATTGATCCTGTTCGTCTTAACTGCACACCTGAGGCATTACCAGAAAAAAGAATCAATATTGAGTCTTTCTGAGCTTGTGTTAGACATGATATTTTGTTTTTTTCTCTTTTTCTTCCTTTATGTGAACACTCACACTACAGTATGCATGATGAACGGCCTAGCAAGTTCACTGTACTACATTTTACAGCACGGAGACAATGCTACTCTGAGTCTACATTCGATTCTGCACAGCCACAAGATACATGCTAATTATGTATTTGAGTTCATTATGACCGCCATTTTCAGAAGCTGTTGATTTAATAAATAATAAAATAATAATAATAAAATCCACAAAATGCTTTGTATTGTAACAGCATGCATACTGTTACATAACATTTCACCATAAACAAATTAGTATCTTAACACATGACATTAAAACATAAATGAATAAATGTGTAGATGTCTAAGTGGGAAACACAGCGCAGTAATCCAGCAATGAAAAATCCATTAACTTCATTTGTGAAGCATTACACAGTATTGGATAAGCAGCCTCTAAATGCATTCCTTTATAATTTAATACCTTGCAATTCAAATTAGAACTTTTTTAGGAATATTTGAAATACATTATATTATATTTCTTTATATCATCTCAATCTTGCTTTAGTACATTATCACTTAAATGATATTCTGGTGTGTGCAAAACAAACACAATTCAGTTTAAAACTAAAACCAAGTGAGATACAAAATCACAACCTTTTTGCTTCCCATGGAGCTAATTATAGGGAAGAAAGTACTTAATATATGGTCTATTCACTTACCAGCTAATAGAAAAACTGTAATTCTCATGCACATCTGGTGCTTAAGCCATATGTAGAGATATTTAAGAGAATTTTAATAAATCGTTTTTAAAATTTAAGCCTGCTTACCTTTTCCACGTTTGGAATGCTGGAATTTACCAATTATCAATTGAATTTTTTTACTTCTTTCATGTGTATACATATGTTGTATTACCTTGAATGTTAGTCTTTTCTAACAAAAAAAAGATTAGATATATTTCTTGGATCAAGACTTGGCTGGAGTTCAGTGTTCCTTGTATTCATTATTTGCAACAAACCATGACATGACTGACTGTTCGTGGTGTCACACTGGAACTTGCAGTCTCCTCTGAACAGTAGAAGTCTCTTGTAGTAGTCGAAGCTCCCAGTTAGATATCTGAAAGGGTTTTTTTTTGCTTACTCATCTCAAACAAATGCCCCTGTATTCCACTACTGATATTTTATGGACATTTAAATGATTAAGAGAGCAATTTTGTGTATATTTGTGCACATGTATATCTGTTTGTGTATTTGGGCTTTTTTCTGTCTTTTGGCTGTGAGCTGGAATGGACTGGGTTTGTTTCTGTCTGGACTGATAAGAGGAAGCCGCTTACATCCCTCTCTTATCACTCTGCTCAGGGCTAATATCCCTTTCATTTTTTCTCTCTTTCACTCATCATCACCCTTTGTTGTTAGTGGACTGGGAAGAGGTTCAGCAACTTTTTTCTCATTTTTCTTGACTTTCATCATCGTCTATTTCTTTTATTTTTCTTGCATTCAAGCCACCATCATATTTCTTTAAATTGCCCCAGAGAATGAACCCATCAAAAGGTCATGTTTGTTGAGAGAACGAATATTATTTATTATACAACTGTAAATGTAAACTTGATCATTTTTTTTAATTCGTCAATTTTTGTGATTTTTGACTTCTGTGCATGAAGATGGATAAAAGTCAAAGCGGCTTTGATGCTGACACACACACACACACACAGACACACATGCATTATCTTAAAATGATTTGAGTCTTCTCATGTGGGGCAGAATGTGGGATGGAATCAACATCCTATATTTAGGTTTTCAATATCTCTCCTATCTTATTTCCTACTTTACAATTTCTGATGACTTTTTGTTGGGTGGAATTGCATTTCCCAATATATATGCTGGATAGATAAATTGATTTCTGTTGCAACATATGACAAGCTATGCCTCTTCGTCTCTCATATCAGATGCAAATGTAATGCAGCATACCCACACATCATTCTATCGTCAGGTCTGTCAATCCAAACAGCAGCGAGAACTTTAAACTCTCATTACAAATGTTTTGCGCTTAAATATACATTTATCCATTATACATGCAGCATAATACATACAGTATGCTATGTACTACATGTAATATAATTATATATTTAAGCCTATCCATTAATTCTACTTTTCAGAGACAACAATCTGTATTTTTATTCACATTGTCAAAACATAATTTATTCACTATATTACTGAGGTTGTAGTTTGCAGTGAATGCAGGAAAATCATATCATTAAAAAAGCATCAAAGTATCAAAAACATGACTAACCACTGTAATAAATATAATATACATTTCACTTTAGCTTTACTATTCACCCCCTCAACACCTTTTTTGCTTCAGAACTGCCTTAATTCTTTACGGATTAGATTCGGTAAAGTGCTCAGAGATTTTGACATGATGTTGATATTGACATGATTTGTTGACTGCACGTCCGTGATGTAAATGTCCTGTTTCACCACACTCCAAAGATGCTGTATTGGATTGAAATCCGGTGACTGTGGAGGCCATTTGAGTATAGTGAAAAGAAAGAAACCAGTCTGAGATGATTTGAGCATCTGGAAATCCTGTGAATGCAATATAACTCAAGAAGGAAGTCAACAACATTTAACGTCTGAGATCAAATGTCATGTTTTCAGAAAATCTCGTGAAGGCTGGCACAAGGTGACACGGGATTTTGAAATTGGTTCCATAGGTATATCTACTAGCCAGCTGAGGGGTAGCACTGGTAGCAATGACCAAGGGGTAGCACTGGTAGCAATGACCAAGGGGTAGCACTGGTAGAAATGACCAAGGGGTAGCACTGGTAGTTGCCAATATTTTTTGATTTACTCTTGCCTTCCTAACACCTCAAAGTAATCTAGCTATTCTCTTTTGACCTCTCCTCTTTACAAAACATTTTTGCCTGCTTACAGTTTATTTTATTATATGTTTTTTTCAGACCATTCTTTTGGTGCCCTGTAAACCTAATGAAACGGAGGTTTACAGGGCACCTTAATCGAATACCCATAATTGACACACATATAACACCACCTACACTTTTTATGTATAAAAAGCACATGTTAAGACAGGAAGACAAAAAAAATGCCACATGAGTTCTTACTTATCTTCGCATCTCCTTTCAAAGCCATCACTTGTGATCTGTTTGCTGAATGAGAACCACATGAAAACCAACAATCAGTGCCTTTCATCCTCAACATGTAATCTTGAAGCAAAACCCTCATTCAATGCTGAGACAAGGGGCTCAAGTAATGTTATTCTGATTGACTACTTGAAAGGATGCAGTGATTTAGTCACTACGAGAGTGTCCCCTTGGCAAGCACACACACACAAACACACAAATGCACACAAAGTACCATGACTTTTTTTGCAGGCATCAAAGCAATGTCTATGTCGAAGAATGTGTCCTTATGTGAATAAACATATATTTACCTTGGCTATGTGCCAGTGTAAGCTGAATATTTGAATTACAGAAGTCTATTTTACCGTTATTGATGGAAACATTACCTATTTGTTCTGAGCCCTCTATTCTTTGCACACTGGGACAGGCGAAGAAGAAAAATGAATTATACTATGCATCATCTTTTCCCTGAAGGCACACTCACTAGAGAGCACGAGGAAAAAGTACCTGCAATGAAATGGAATGATATTCCCAGTCCACTTCTTTCCCTTTTAAATTTTATGGCATGAAATACACAAAGCAAAAACACAAGCATCCATTTCAGAAAGTACTTGACAGTGGGGAGAGAAGAAAAATTCAATCAATCAGAAGTAAGCACACACTTTAGTTTCTGGGAAGACTTCTAGCCTCATAACGAAAGTAAGCCAGCAGCTCTTTATATTACAGCTGTGAAAAAATGTGTCTTCTTAAGCAAGAAACTTCTGCCCATGACTTTTAATTTCATTTTAAAAAAAAAGGATCAGTTTGCATCCCAGGGCTGTTAGTTTGTATCAACAAAGGACTGATTCATTTGTCCGTCATAGTACAAAAAACCAAAAAAGGAGAACAAAACCAGGGAATCCAAAAAGGCAGACATCACTAGGATTACCAAGTCTTAGAGAACACAGAGCTAGAGGACACACTACTATGGGGATGACACAACAAAGGAAAAATGAAAGTTGAGATATATAAGAGATAATGAGGAAGGGGGAACAGGTGGGAAACAAACTCAGCTGAAGCTAATTAGGATGACAAGACAAAGGAAGTCAAATTAATTCAAAAGATTAGAAACAAAAGACTATCAAAATAAAACAGGAAGACAGACAGCTAAACAGAATAAGCCTGACACAGGAGAAAACTGAAAGACAGAGGAAAAACAGGGGGAGCAGAAAATGAAACCACAAAAAGGAACTAACTAAATACAATGTGAAAGTTGCTGTAGTTACAGACTTATCCAACAAGGCTAGAAAATATACCATTAAAATAAAAAAAATGTTTATAAACTTTCAAATTTTAATAAATAAATAAAGTATACAGGAACAATAAATGTAACTATTGCAAACAATGCACCATTAACCCATTAACTTGATTCATTAACTCTCAAAAAATAGTTAAAACCCTGGGTATAAATCCCAGAGCCATAACAATAATAAATATAATACTAGTGCCACTGGGCTAATGATACCACTTGCCTCAAGTAGCAATCAAATTAAGTGCTCGTTACAAAGTTAGGAAAGCAGTTTCCATCTTTTTCATCTTGAGAATTTGCTATTCTGTTTGGTCTGACACTGTTAGCAGTTCTCTTATTTTGTCATATTATAGATTTAACTACATCTGCAAAGCCTGTTGTAACACTTACTTTCAAATATGCCATGGAAATAAAGTCATGTATTTCACAATAAATGACAAGTGATATTATGATAAAAGTGGCCTTTTGCTTTAAACAGTTTCATCTGATCTGTTTTCGGCTTAGTATAGCAATATATTATTTTTGATAAAATTATATTATGCCTCCTTTGTCACCAGCAAGTGGAGTTCTTTAAAACATGTACATGAGCCCCACTGGACTTGTTTTGAAAATTAAATTGCATGTAAAGCTAATATTCTCAATTATGCAAGCAATATATACATTAGGTCATATTGTTGAGCATTGCGACGCATGGGGCTATCTTAAGCTTTACCTATATAGTTATTGTTTACCTGTGAGTGTGTATTTATTTGTTTTTAGGGTTTTTTACACATCCAAGTTTCAGATGCATTGGCATTCATTGGTTTGTCATCTTAAGAATATGAAATGTTCCAACTGTTATACCGAAAAGGCAAATTCTAACAATATATTTTTTTGTCTTTTCTCTCTATTATCACCCACCCCACCAACTTCTCTTCTTCTCTCCTTCCCTTGTCTTTTTGTCCAATCACTATGTGATGTCTCTCCAACAAGGTAAGAACCAAATGTCCACAAGTCTCTCACCATTTGGTACAATGCCATCGACTTGTCAGCACCTTGTCAGATTTCTACTAAGACAGCTCTGGCAACAAGACACGCACACACACATGCACCCGTACATGCACATTCACACAGGCAAACTTCTATTTAACAGTGTGATTGTTTCATTCCGACTTCACAAACCGACCAGAAATAAAAGCCCTCCTAATCTGTCCTCAGTGTGTGGGGCTTTTCAAACATTTTACAATCTCTGTTTGAGGCAATCACCCGGCCATTATTGCTTCTGCTGGGATTTGAGTCCCTTAATTTCCCCATTACCTTAGAGGGAAGACATTTTGTGCCATGTTGCAACCATTTTAAATATGCTGATACCATGTCTGGACAAGGTGCATCTAATTTTAGCTATAGTGTGTACATAATCGGAAGTCTGGTCTATTTGTTTTAGTCGTTAAAGAGGGCCTAGGGAACAATTTGAAATGAAAATCTTCCCAAGTGAATTTATAAGCTCTTCAGTAACATGATAAAGATTAAAAATAATGTTTACTCTCTACCTCATTTTTATTGTGGGAGAGTTAAAGGTGAAAAATTCACCTATCAGTTCTAAGTAAAAGTATTTCTTTATGAGCTAATTAACACACTGTACTGCCTACTAAATGTTGATACAGAGGAACAAGACTGTTTTAAGCTGCAGGTATTTTATCATTAAGTGCTAGCTAGTGTTCAATATCAATAAACTGAAAGGCATCGCGCCAGTCAATTCAGTCTTTCAAAGTTTAATTAATGCGGCATTGTAAATGAGGCCTCTATGTAAGTGCATTACATAGTAGATGCATAACTTTATCTATAGTGTCCTGATTTAGTTCTAGAAAGTTCATGGTTTTCTGCTCAACCTACTCGCATGTCAAGGCAGTAAATTTCAGGAAGTTAATATCCAAAGTGTGAACGGCATTATTCTTCCCTGCAGTCAGAAAGTGTTTGCGTTTAGCTGCTGAGACAGTGAATGTTGCACATTTCTATCAAAGAAGTATTTTTACACGCATTACTCACATGCCCTCGAACATTGTGAAGATGGGGATGATGAGGCTGTCTCGCTATTAGATTATCCAATTCAGTGATTTTTAAAATGTATTTATTTATTTATTTATTTATTTTTAGTTTTAAAACAGTTATATGTTTGCAGGATCATTTTATATGCATTGTCCTGTATTTTGATTTTAAAATTCATGTTATAAATACATTATTATTATTGTTGTTGTTACAAAATGTTAGGGCAACATTTACTCTGCCGAAGCAGGAGCTCAGGAAAAGTATTGACAGAATACTGAGTACTAAGTTCTGCCAAGTCATTCTGTTGTAACTCATCCTGCTGGCCAGTCTTGCACATTGTGTGGAATATATAGGCACTAATAATTGGTAGCGCAGGCAAGGTTATTTATCTGGGTTCAGTTGCTCTTTGATTTATTCCCTAATTAAATTAGTCTTAATATTAAAAGCATGTAAGAGAATTTGTTTTTTAGGATGCAAAAGTCTATTTTTTTTCCCTTTTTTGTTTCTTCATTGAAAATAGGGGCAAAAGACGACAATCTCCCCCATTCTTTTTGATAGTGCTATAAGTGTGTCTTGCTACAATTGCACACACATACTCAGAGATCCTTCTGTCGATATTGGTCAACCACCTCCTGTGAAGCACCTTATGTTCTAGCGCTTTATCTTTTCATGTGATGAGCTTACAAGGAAGTAGCTGAAGGCCACTGCCACTTTAGTATGCATGTGTGTTTATATATATATTTATATATTCTGAGTAACTATTCCTCCGCTGTGCTTTTTACTTCCTGCGGTGAAGTATGTGCACATGAACACGATAACACGTACCTGAATCCGCACACAAACGTGTTTGTCTTTACATGATATGAAACATGCTCTGATTACTGAAGATAATTGTCTGCCTTAATCATCTTTGATTACCAAACTTAATTGAGCACTTTATATTATTAAAGTGCACTCTTGAAATGAAGTTACAAACTTTTGTCCAAGCCTATCTAGGTCACTGCTTTTATGGTTGTTTCACTAAACAACAAAAAAAGTTTTTTTTTCTTAAAAGAAAAAAAAAACTGTTACTTTAACAGCACCCTTGCTTGATATGACCAGAGCAGACAGTGACCTTTAGTCAGTTAACTTGCAAACAGTTTCATTAGGGATTTTAGCTAATTTTCACTGACATGTGGTGGCTTTTTAATTTTGGAACAGTCAACAAAATTAAAAAATACTTTTGAAATACTAACAACACACATATTTAATCTCAACTAATAGGCTACAAATCTGAAAATCAGATTAAAAGTTATTACAGCTATAAACAAATATGGACACAAGAGCATGTGTGCGCGCATATACAGTTTAACCATTGTTTATTATTGCTTAGAACTGTTCGTCATGATCTATGCAGGTTGCCCAGACCCAGACCCATTACAATCTCGGATCTTTTTTTATCTTAGTTTATTAAAGACCAAGGTTTTATTTGTTTTTTTCCATAGAAAAAAGTTAAACTTCAGATGTGGTGATACCGATTAAGCCTTTGTCTGGCAATATAACTCAACTACACAAAGCTTGTAAAATCAAGTAAAAAGTGATGATTATCTTCCAATTTACACTCAGTTTAAAAGCTTCAGCAAGAGTTTGAGGGGTCACTTGAGAATGCATAATGCCAAAAAATAAAAGAAATCAGTTTAGACTTGAGAAAAACAACCGCTGATCCTCTCAAAGCAGAAGCTGGTGATGCAAAATTATCACAGCTTTTCCAAGTGAAGAACTGGGGCGCAAAGTATCATCAAGGCATTC
This sequence comes from Pundamilia nyererei, assembly GCF_000239375.1. Lineage (NCBI taxonomy): Eukaryota > Metazoa > Chordata > Actinopteri > Cichliformes > Cichlidae > Pundamilia > Pundamilia nyererei. Next base: position 1,178,007 of record NW_005187407.1, on the reverse strand, counting down.
AATGAGAGCCGCACAGTACAGAACAAGCCTGACAGAGGTAGGAAACGAAAGACTCTGCAAAGAAAACTAGTGAGAGACGTATCGAAAAACCCCAGAGTAACTGCCAAGAAACCAGTAAATGACTTAAGTCGGGGATCGTAGTCTCAAAAAAGACCATCACTAGAACCCTGCCCAGGAACGGATTGTGAGGTTGCAGATCAAGAACAACTCCACTTCTGCAAAGCAGACACTATAAAGGTAGACTAAAGTATGCTAAGGACAATGTCGAGAAAGATTATCCATACTGGAAGTTCATCTTTTGGTCACATGAGATTAATCTAGACCTCTTTGGTCACATAGGCACTGATTATGTCGTCCATATTTAATAATTTCGACATCGATTCTCATGAATTCTCTTCATTTCTAATTGTCAGTTCTCATGTCTAGCTGCTTGTCATAGCAATAATCCTAAAGATTATCTTCTTAAAGTTAAAACAATTGAAAGCAAACTGCAAACTGAAACAACCAAAACCTGCCTAAGAAAACAGGACAAAAACATTTGGTGTCCTAAATACAATATCCTGTCAGCAGAGCACAATATTAGATTTACTTTTGTAAGAAAAAAAAAAAATTTCTGTTGAAACTGCAGTTCAGCACTGTTTCCCCCCCACAATACACATATGAATGTACACACATACACATGCACACACACATAACTGCCAGGTAAAACAGAAGGCAGAATAAAGATATGAAGGCAACAAACAGAAACGTGCTAATGCCCTGAACCTGCCCTCCACAAGAGAACGCACACACACACACACACACACACACACACATATATATGGGCAAACACACACGCACACTACTCCTTTTCTTAGCCGTCTTTCTCATCACTCCAGTGACTATCTCTGACATCATTGGCTATGCTAAGCCAGCAGTTTTGATTCCTTCATGGCTTCACATTTTCATTATCTTTGTACCACTGTTAAATAAGTCTTGACTGTTATTATCATTTTTTTCCCTTAACTCCCTCTCCAGTCTACATTTTCGTCTTCTCTGTGCCCCATTTACGTCGTTTATATATCTTTAATCTCCAGTCTCTGTCACTCATACTTTTTCTCAGTTGTTTGAAGTGAGAATAGAGGAAGATCGTGGCTGAAAGGCTGGGTCAGTTTGCAGAGGACAAAGGGAGTCCCTGTATTTCACTGCTTTCTTCTTTTATGGCGAGCATCACTTTAATCACTGCTTTAAGGTTCCTCTCCATCGTGACCTTATCGATGATGTAATAATAACATAACTGTATTTTATAATTATTTTTTTAATAGTATGCTAAAGCTTTCCTAGACTAGAGACAACATATACATTTCAAGCTTCCTTTCGTTGAGCACAGTTGAGCTGCTCTGCCTGTGTGACCAATTATATTCTAATCAAGGTGTCAAGATATTAGACACCTGCTGTGTAAATCAATGACATCCACTCAATCTGTTCAGCAATTAGAACGGCTGAGTATGTGACCTTTTTGGCCCGGTTCTTGAATTCTTGGCTTTTCTTTTTCATGTAGCGTATTTACTCGTTAGAAGAACAATTTTACACACACACACACACACACACACACACACACACACACACACACACACACACACACACACACACACACACAC
>NW_005187407.1:1170056-1176331 GCF_000239375.1 Pundamilia nyererei | reverse complement strand
TATATATATATATATATATATATATACACACACACACACACACACGTGGAATACCTTGATTTTGTACTATTGGCATTACAGACTAACATGACAGTAATTTGACTTGACGACTGGAATTCTTCAAAACGAGTCTATTGTTTCTGTAGCTTGAGATAACTTCCCAGTGCCTAGTGCTCCTAAAGTAGTGTTTTCTCTGCTGTTGCTGCCGTTATTTTGGTTTTATGTGGGCAACTAAAACATTTGTTACACAATGATGGAGATAATCAGTGTAAATTGTCGAGCTGGGACAATTTTGACTTTGAAAACCTCCATTTTTGTCTTTTGTTTTACATCTTCGATGTGTAAAACTTAAGATATACACCGAGATTACCAAGATTGTATTAACTACGTGTGAAATGTGTTCATTTAGGCAGACTTGTGGCTTGTCTTGTTTCTTAGTTTTGAGTTCTACTTTCTTTTCTTTAAAAATAAGTGATCACAGACACACAAAGAAGCTGCTGCTGCAAGAGGCCCTTTGCTTTAACTTTGACTAACAGTCTAGCTCTGACTACTTAAACACTGCATATAACTAGGACCCCCTGCTACCACAGTGGGCTGAAGTCTGACTCACACACACGATCCCACAAACCCAAACATGGTATGAGTGGGATGCCTGCGTGTGCTTGTGTGACATTCCCAAGTGAGAGTTTATTTTCATGAGCACTGGCTCCCCGGGGTACCTTCCCCATGATGGCATACATTCGGAAATTTCTTCTCTGATGATGTCTTCACAAGAAAAATGACAGCGCTGATAACTGTTTAATCAGAAGTTAAAACTCCTCATTTGCATCTTCTGTACAAGCGGCCTCTTGTGGTACTGCTAATAATAACTGTTCATTCTCACACCAATGCCAGAGATCATGGGATGCATCCTAATAATGCTAATAATAAGCCATTTTAATAAGTTATTTGACCTTTCATTAACTTTATTATTTTAGATCAGAACATATTAAAAGGTGGCAGAAAAGAAAAGTCTTTTATAAATCATTTTCATCACATGTAAAACAAGGAAGACATCGCATATTTCATGTTTCACATGATGTTTCCGATATCTTCAGTAATCCTGGCCCCAGCACCTGGGCCACTGGTCTATCATTTGTAATGTCGAGGGTTGAATTATGTGGATGCTTACTTGGCATCAGAGAGGCTTATTTTTAGCCAGCTGAAACGGATGAATCATAGGGCCACAAAAATCCAGCTTTAAAGCTTTTTTTTTTCCATGAGTCTATCATGAAGTGAAAGGACCAAACAGGGCTGGTTTTAACTTCAAATAATGATAAGGCAGTAGATGAAAGCCTTTTAAAATGAATCTGGAATGCCTTTGATCCTCTTTTATCCATACATAATACTGATGTTTTAGCACTTTGTGTGTAATGGGCTGAAAATGTATGGAAAATGTGGAAATGCAGGGGAGACAGAAGAAAAATAGAAGCCCTTATTTTCTTCTTTAACAGATTACTGTGTTATTTTATATTCTGACCATGAATAGGCTACAGATGGATGTGAGAAGATCTCTCTGTATATGATTAGGTCCCTAAAAGGTTGTGACCTGATTCAGGGATCTCTGCTTTATTTACTGCTAAGAGTGTTAGATGTAGACAAACTGTTGAACAGTATGATAATCATACTTGCTGTAACACATCTACTTGAAATTCTTCTGCTTGATATCAAGTATTTCCATAATAAGTATATTTATAGTTACACTTGTGTCTCCTGAAATATTATTTCTGTGTGACTGAACACCTGGTCACACAATAGTTTCTTACCAGAGTGTTTATTTGAAAGGACAAATGGCAATTTCTCAACTTCAACCTCACACAGTTCTGGAAAATAACAGACGCAACATCTAATAATTTGAGCCAGAATGAAAATAGATTAAAAGCGGCTGGCAGGTTTGATCCAGCATGCATGGCATTGACCACATTAATTTGACCAACTTTGAGTCGGGGATGTGCAGAAAATAGCTCCTAAAGCTTCTTGTAAGCAGAAAAGTTTCTCTGTGAAGGCTCAGGTCACAGAAGAAAGTTGATTCTGGGCTGAGTTTTTAGTTGAAAAGTGCTGAATGTGCATGTAGACACAAGTACCGCGCTGTGGAGTGACACGAACACATGGGCACGTGAACACAGAAGTGTGCGCTCTCTCTCTCCCTCACACACACACACACACACATGCACACACACACACACACAAACACACAGCTGACTGCGACACTGTGTACTGTTGCACCGAGGGAACAAGAAAAAAAGAAACCAGAAACATAAACCCCCAACAGCAGGTATTGAATAATGTAGTAGAGAAACCACACACACACACACACTCAGGGACACACATATCTGCCTACACCTGGTTTTTGGGGTCTAGGGGGCATGAAGCTGGCATAAGGCCCGCTGTGCCTGTCAGAAGCAATCAGAGCATTCGGGTGAGGGCTGGCATTTACAGCTGATTTGTCAGGATCGGCGGGCCCACGGGGTTCGGCCAGTAATAAGCCTCCACCTGTGGTGATGGATCACCTATGACACAGCTGGCCACACAGGGAGAGACATGGCCACTGGCATGCTTTGAGACAAGACAGAACTAGACACAGGAAGGACAAGAGGGAGAGAGAAAAGAGAACAGGAGGAGAGTGTGCACAGGGGAGTTTTCTCTCCAGTTTTGCACTGCACACAATTCATAAATGGTAAAATTAAATCCCAGGTGACTTTATCTATCTGTCAGCCTCTTTAGGCTGTATATATATATATATAGAGAGAGAGAGAGTGTGTGCAGAGGTTTAGTTTAATATAAGTGTTTAGCTTAGCTAACAATTTCCTTCCATCCTTCTGCTTATCAGTCAGGGTCACGCTAGGGTGGGAGCTGGCTCTCATGGGGCAAGAAGCGCGGTCCACCATGAACGGGTCACCAGTCTGTCGCTGGACTAACACATTAGAGACAGACAACCATTCATGTTCAAATTCACACCAATTTAGGATCACCGTTTAACCTAACATAGACGTCTTTGGACTACGGGAGTCACTAGTGAGAGCCCATGCAGGCATAATAATAATGGATTGCATTTATATAGCGCTTTTTGGGGCCCTCAAAGCGCTTTACAATTCCACTATTCATACACGCTCACATTCACACACAGGTGGAGGCAGCTACAGTTGTAGCCACAGCTGCCCTGGGGCAGACTGACAGAGGCGAGGCTGCCACATCACGCCATCCACCCCTCTGGCCATCACCAGTAGGCGGCAGGTGAAGTGTCTTGCCCAAGGACACAACGACCGAGACCGTTGGAGCTGGGGCTCGAACCGGCAACCTTCCGGTTACAAGACGAACGGCCAACTCTTTGAGCCATGATCGCCCCAGGCATGTGGTGACCAAAAAGAAACAGTAGTGCCCCAGCTGGCTGGTGGATTCAAGCCCAGAACCTTCTTACTGTGAGGTGACAGTCCTAACCACAGCAACGCTGTCCTGCAGGTTTTTTGAAAATGAATTAAACTAATTATTTTTAAATTAATATAAATCTTGATTGTTGTTAAGTTGATGTAGTATTTATTTAATGGCTATAAGCCAAAGATTAAAGAAGGACAAAAACATATAGCTTTTCATGATGGGTTTTATTTTTAAAAACCCCTAGCATAAAAATTACAAGCTCTATTTCTGCCTGTGGACAGGCAAGCTCAGAGGCGATACTTAACTAGACAGCTTGAGATCAGGTGAGAGCAGGAGATCAACGAAAGGATGAGAGCTATTACCGTTCAGGCTTATCTGAGCAATTTGCGAAACAGTGTAAGTGTATATATTGACCACGAAATGATCAAGCAGAGGAGGTGTGCATCAACAAGTGCCTAGCTCTAAGTATGATTCACTTTACATGGTAGCGTATCTGTTAAGTCTGACCAACTGTTACAGTACAAGAGCATCAACTGTTGCCTGCAGTGCAAGTCCTGAATCACCAGAAGGACCGCCGATCTGAGATTTACTGTGAACAATAAGGCCATATAGTCAAAATTACTTGAGCTTGACAGACATTCTTCAGATCCATTTCTTCTCATAATACTTTCTGTAGCAGCTTGCACTGCCATATGATGTATCCTTTCTCTCCCATTCGCTTTCATTCTTTCTCAGCACACTATAACTCATGGGAATGCTGAAACGTCATGTATGGCTGTATGAACGCAAAATAGTGCTCATATATATTAACTTAAATTTTCCTACTTAAAATCAGGCATAGTGCTGTTGGAGGCGGCACAAAGAGCGATCCTGCTCTATGACATATCTACAGCAGAGTTATTACAAGACCAAAGCTGAAAAGATTCCCTGCTGGTTACCACATTCCTCCAAATGCGAGAGATTTCTGTCATATTTCTGTCCAAGGCTGTGAATGACTAGATCATCACGTCTGTCTCTGTCTTTCAGAAGTCTCCCTGTCAAATCTTACTATTCACACATGGTAAATAACAGATCGAATGTTCATATAGATGTCAGCACATGCAAACGCACAAAGTCATATCCAAAGACCAACTCGTGCCCAAACACTCCAACCCAGAGCCATCACTTAGCTCAGTGCCTTGTCAGTCGTTCGGTGTTTTATTTTAAGTAGCACTCATCAATAATGGATGTGATGAAGGGAATAATTGATGGGACACACAGCTTCCTCTAATGCTGCTTAGTTTGACGGATGAAGGGACTGCAGGAACTCTTTGGTGAAATCATCCTCCACCTGCCCACACACACACTCATATACACCCACACTTATTTTGATGGATGGATGAACAGCAGGAACTCTGTGGCAGGATCTCTTTTAGGACTTTTACAACACTTATTATCCACATCATTTAAAGCAGTATCAATAAACTTTTAGTCAGAAAACCAATAATGGGCTCCAGCCCTCACTACAGAGAGGAGGTATGTTTGGAATATGTGGATGAATTCCCTCTTGTGGTCCGTGGTCAGTGATTACATGTAAAAAAAAAAAAAAACATGCAGCAATGCTTGTTTGCCAGATATGTCAAAAAATGATATTGTTGCTAACCCAACTTAAACAAGCAAACTAGAAAGGTAATTCTCAGATTCAAAGCTAGACTAGAGCATCAACATTTGAACATGTATGTATGGATTACATCATGTATGGATGTAATTCCATACAGGAATTCATGCCCTGTTGATTACCCAGGTACTAAAGAGAGGACCATTTATCTTTTTTTTCTGTTCATTTGCATGTAAATGCATGCCTTTAAACCAGAAGAAAAAAAAAATAAAACAGCTCTCTCAGCATGGAAAACTCTGTTCTTGCCTTTGGAGATGTCACTGTCATTTTATCTGCACTGACATCTACTTGCTACTGCAAAGCTATTTCAAAACTGTGAAGAGGGCAAAGGAGGGTGTAGGGGAATGTAAGGCCAGAGCATAAGTGTGTGCTGAATTGTGTGTTTGTGTGCCTGCCTACGCCTGCATGTGTGTTTATATCCAACTCTTAGGCTGTTGTTCTTTGTTCTGTTGTAAAAATCTAGCAGTCCCGTAAGCCATAAACAGTACATTATCCAACACGTCACACGGCAAAAGAAATATATTTAGATTTTTGTCAAAGAGGAGGGATACGTCCCGTCTTTCCCCAAATGCAAAGGCTTTAATGTACACTGTGTGTGTTTTGTGCAGTTTTGTTTGTGTGTGTGGACACGTGTGTTAAAGTGGTACCTTGTGTATGGTCAATGCAGTAGAAGTTATGGCTGACTTTTCTGGGTAAGGTTGCCATTCTGGGCAAAGAAATCAAACTCTGATGCTATCTGGCAAGTTGCATACGCATCAGCTCATGTGTATTCGCTGTATGTGCTCTTGTAAATATTAGTATTTCTGCAGACAAACTTACATTTGCTTGTGTGTGTGTTCACTTTACCATGTCCATGATTTGTATGTGGCAGGTGTTCAGGGGCATGAAAGCTCTAAATGCAACTGTCTGTGTGCTTTTTAAAGACTCATTGTAATAGTAATGGAAATGATAGTGTTTCGATACTCCCACTAGGTTTAAATCTGGGACTCTCCACCATTTGACCTTAGAACTGAAGAAGCTTCTCGGATGAGAGGTGAAACGTCTTCAAGTAACTTAAAGAAGTCCAGACGCTTTTCTTTGCAAGCTCCTTTGACTACGATGACCTGGATGACCGAGAACCTTCACAGACAATGATAGTGTTGTTTTTTTTCTGATTCTCCATCTCATGTGAGAAACTATTTGAGTGAGTTAGACTGTTTGTCTG
>NW_005187407.1:1153430-1169958 GCF_000239375.1 Pundamilia nyererei | reverse complement strand
GAGCTTTGCAGGGGTTGCATTAAAAATTAAATTAAAAAAATGAGAGAGAAATAAATCTATATTGTTCCAAATAAAGAGTTTGGTTGTTTCATTTCAACCGTCCACTCTACAAAACATTTTGTTTTTACTTTAATACGCTTGGAAAGCTATAAAATGGAAGGTTATAGGTTCCAGATTAGATGCCAGTGATTTTAATCTCTAGAGGAAGTGACAGGTGGAGCTGGTCTCATTTAAACCTCTCACACCTGGGGTCTGGTATTCTCTTTGCCATTGAAGTATGTTGTGTTATCATGTCAAGATCCAAAGAGTTCTTCAAAGGCCTTGGGATGAAAGATCAGGGCTGCCTATGAGTCAGGGAATGAATCTAAAAAGGCCTCCAAACTGTGTGAAATAAAACGTAGAGAAAGTCATTTACAAGCAGAAGATTCCAGATTTCAAATAAATTCAACCATGGACCAGGCCGCATCATTAAAACACAGAAAGATACACACATACACGCGCGTGTGTGTACCTCAAAATAAATTTTACAAATATGACCTGCATCAGAAGCTTACCAAGAAAAAGCTGTTCAATAGGAACTTTAGAGCAACAACAGTTTGCCAATTACCATTCTGGCAAAGGTTAGGAGCTTTATTCATAAAGCTTCTCAGTGCAAAAACTTTGCAGAAAAGTTATTCACGGTCCTTCAGAGAACACCTAAAGGCAGTAAACTGAGCAGAGGGGAAAACGATAAGAATCATAAGCAGGGAAGGAGAAAAACAAGGGAAAGGCAAAGAGGTAGGAGGAATATTTCTCAAATACTGAATGACAGTGAGTTAATAAAATGCTACAGAATAGATCGCGCAAGGATAATGTTTGCGGTTGATCCCATTAGGAATGCGTTCGCATCTCAGCTCTGCTCTCTACCAATCCAATAATGCTATCACAGCAGAAATGAAAGTCATCACAACACGAAGATGTGTTGTAGCTGGATAATGTAACAGCAGTGATGACTTGGATATATCATCGGGTTAGTAGAGTGCTCACACAAACAGTTAGGGCACTTTTTAAGTCACACAATGAGAAGCTGTCAGTTTAATTTCCACTGGATGTCCCAACCTCACACACTCACAAAAAGGCATTAATGGATATAACAGGCTTCCCTGGTTTTACCGGTGGGATTCGTGCCAGCGTACTGTCTAAAAGTCACCTGAGACAGCTTTTAAAATAATATTACAGGCCAGCCAGTTGCCACATCTTAGTGGGCATGCAGCCTCTGGCTTTTACACTCCTTAATGTCATCTAGACCAGGGACTGGAGCTAAATAACAACAGGTGATCTGAACAGTAGAATAGCATAGAATTATTATGCATGGAAATGACATTTGAAGGACAAAAAATGTGCTGAGTACTTTCGTATTTTAGTCGATAATATTAAGACTTACCATCCACAGGGAGAGGAACTCAATCTGCTATTGTCAGGTCCAACAGGGACGGTTCTGGAGCTGCAGAACCAGGAAAGCTTAACTGATGTTGAGAGCCATACACCTGTGATGTTGAGGGCCCAGCTTTCCCTGATGGTTGGATAAGAAAAGGAAAAAACACCAGTCTTTTTAACTGTTGTTTCATGTTCTTGATGATGGCAGTAAAAGTGAAAAAACCTCCAGCGCTCATAAGTTGTGTAATACTCACCAGTTATTGAATAATGTATCTGTGCTTCAATACCTCTCACTGCATTGCGAACATTTGTTGTGCATCTAAAATCAGATGATCTATAGTGCTGTAAATGTACCTCTTGCTGCAAAACTGGAGCTGATGTTTCCTTTAAAAGTGTTTTATGCTCTCACAGACTTTATGTAAAAGACAGAAAAAGTCCACGTCTTAAAGTGAAGGCAATGCAGAATTGCCTGAAAGTTGCATTCTTTCTGATGGCCAGCAGAGGGTTGCAAAAAGTCAGATTGTTTAGAAGTTCATACCCGCTGTCTTATGTGATTTCATTAAGAGTTTTAATAGTAAGTTTATGGAGATAATTGCAAACTTCTTCTATTCTTTCTCAGTATTGCTGTAAACTCTGTTCTCATTCGGGGTAAAGGAAATAATAAAGCAGGGCATGGTTTGGGTGTGCCCGCTTGTGACTGACAAGTCTCCATATAGGTTTGTCCTCTGGTACTCAGTCAGCTCTACCCCTCGCTTGTCACATCTGGTTTAAGAAAACAGGATTGCAAATGCCAAACTGTCAAAGTCAGGCCTTCAGAATGATATCTGGTAAATGAAAAGATAATGTTGTTGTTTTATATGTGGAATGAAATGTTGTGGTGGAGATTTGAACTTTCCGTACACGCAGGACAACCATTAAAAATGCAACTGAGAAGATTTTTTACATTTTTCTGCATGCATGCATTAAAAATGATAGACAACAAACTTATTTCTGCTAAAGGCTTCATGATGTTGAGTTTCTGTTGAGTTGTTTCCTATTTTGTTCCTGTTTGTCTTGTAGTTGCAGTTAGTTGCACTTCCAGTCATTGGTCTGTCTCCTTTTTGTGCCTCACCTCTTTCCAACTAGTCATTAGTCTCATTAGTGTATATTCTCTCTCTCACTTTCCAAATTCTCTTGTGCTCTTGTTTAGTACAATTAAAGCCTGGGAATAAGGGTGTACTACTGTTTAGACAAAGGGATATTACATCTGTTGATATTCTCAGTGGTCTGAAAAGGCTGAAAAGGAAAATCAAGTATTTGCTTGCTCATGTGTGTTTTCATTCCCACATTTTTATCATGTAGGCATGAAAAGCACCTATAAGTATGTGCACTTCTGGACAGTTATGATTAGTAATTAGCATTACTAATGTTACTTTGCAACTTTTCCACTGTCTTAGTAAGTCTGAGATTCTGTGTTCTAGAAAGTCTCATATTTTTCTTTGAGTTGCACATCTGCTGGATTTTTTTTCATTAATGTATTACAACTGTTCTGTTATTCTCTCATGCTGCTGTGCTTGCCTTTAAAAAATATAGAAGGCTTTTGGTTATGCTAGGATTAATCTGCCCTGATGCTTCATGACAGGAGCTGGATGTGAACATCTGGACACATATGCACACACAGTCCTCTTGCATAGACATGTAAGCACATGGCTTAATATATCAAACCTGACTGATGTATACACTCACACCAACCCCATCACTGGTGAACAGAAGGAGAGAGTTCACCTGTGTCGTGCGTTCTTGTCATATTTTCAAAAATGATGGAAGATGTTTTCCAAGTGGTACTGAAATGCTAGACTTGATGTACAAATGAGGCCATTGTCTTTGTAAAGCTCTCTAGAGATTCAAGCATTCTCAAGTTAATTGCATGACTGGAAGAATATATTTTTTGTGCAACTTAAGGCGTTATTATAATGTCAAATGCACTCTTTGATCGCTGGCAATAGCCTTGTTATTATTTGTAGGGCCAGATGTTGCATGACTGAAATCATTTGCATAACAAGGAATATGAAGTTGTTAGCATCCTATTTTGTAAATGCGTGTCCATGTGTATTCATCCATATGGACCGTAATTAGTGAAGTTAATCCAGGTCAGAAGAAATTAGAAAATGTGTGGGGGTTTTTTTTTCTTACTTCATTTGTTATACATATAATAAGACAAAACATTTTTTGACCTTAGCCTTTTTCTACATCTGTCTGAGGGTTCAAGGTGCTTTCATTATATTTTTGTGACTTTTTAAAAATAATTATTCTGCTTTCATTTCACTCAGTCTTTATCTCTCAGGTCCAGATTATGTGCTTCCACAGTGTAATGGCAGCTGTAACAAGGAAATCCCTATAAACACTCAACTTCAAAGAAAACAAAGTTGAAAAGAAGAGCTAAGCCTATAAAGAATGAAAATGTTGTTTAGCCCTCCCAGAAGTGGCTGCTGTGTATCACCCCACTTCAAAGAATTGAGCATACAGATGTACCCTGCATCACAGAAATCCCACTCTTCGCCATGTGCTTGCTAACCCACAGCTGTACTTTTAGCTCTCTTAAGTGGACTTTCTGGAAATAATTTTGTTCTGTCTGCACTGTGTAGACTTCACGAGGACTGAAAGATGACATTTTGTGTGTGTTGATTTGTGTGTGAAAGACGAACTAAAAGTACAAGATGTTGGTGAATAACATGTCTTGATGCTATTAACTAGTTTTCTCTAGTTTAACACTATTAAAACAAAGAGAGCGTCAGCTTTTGGGGAGGCTGTGGCTTAGGAGCTGAATCGGGATATCTTCTAATCAGAGGGTTGGTGGCTTGATCCCTGGCAGCTCAAGTCTGCTTGCCAAAGCATCCTTGGGCAAGGTATTGAATCCCAAACCTCCAACGCATTCAAGTTTATAGATATAGACAAGAGTGCTTGTATGAATGTGTTTGTGCTTGTGAACTGGTAAATGTCATTTCTACTCAAGTAGAGTAGAAAGGCACTTTACTTATACTCTCGCCTTTACATTACATTTTCGTTATCCCAGATATCCATTATATCATGACTATAGTCCTGCAACTAGGGTAATCACCACCAAGAATGAGGAATCCTGCATAAGACGCCAACACAACACAGATTTGTGCTCTCAGTATCGCTGATATTGTCTGACCAAAAATAAATTTGACAGCCTACAACCATAACAACTGCTGCCAGCTTTCCAATGGGCTTGGAACAACCTCCCTGCCAAGGGTCATGAAATATTCGCTGCTGTTTGAAAAGGAAAGGGTGCTCACATCAAATTATACCTAATTTGCATTTTTCTTGTTTACTTCATTTTTTACGAAACTACATTGGGAGGGGAGCAATTCATTAAGTGATATTTCAAATCTCCACAGTACTTTTAGTGGCTGAAATGTCTGCTCAGTGTCATACCATTATACTAAGACTGATATTGACTACTGGACAGTTTTAAATAATGCTCACAGAGGCTCTCAAAAATGGAACCAAAACAGTCCACAGCAAATTGAGTCCCAAGGTACACGCACAATAACACCACTATCTAATGGCACTAATTGATGAAACCACAATGTTCTAAATGTGCCCGTAGTTGGCTGCGTCTCTGTTTTGACATCGTGTGCTTACAATGCATTTTCCAAAAAATCTGTCATTCATAAATGTGGCACATCATCCATGAAGAAAAAGATGGGTAGATAATTAACGAGACTGCCTGTAAACATAATGCGGGCAGTGATTACATTTTACCTAACTGTAATTAGGTTATGTTCCTGTACCACACTTTCATTGTATAGGAACATAATATATAGCTGGCAGGGTCACACCTGGTATTAAAATGCACTCCAATTATGTTGATTGTGGCTGCAATTTGATGCAGCCTCACTGTGTAAATAAGTTGTGCAGAGCATGTTAACATAGCATGGTAAAGAGAAGCCATGTGGTTGTATTGTTTTTAAAATTTAAAAAAAGTGTATTATTGTGTGATTTTTATGCAGTTCTTAGAAACTCAGAGGAAACACTGGGATACAGAAATGCAGCACCTCCATTTGTTGCTCAGTTCAAACATAAAAAAAAAAATAGCAACAACCAATAGCAATAATAATAATTGTTGTAATAATAAAATAAGAACAATTATATATACGTTAAATACAAGTAAAACATCATCATTTTACAGGGAAAGAAAAATAATACAAATATTCAAATAATATCCATGCTGCTCGTTCTGTTCTGAGGCCCAGGAACACTCTGTCCCTGCAGGTGGCTGCTGCAACTTCTATCCAACCTTTTTTTGACCAGTCTGGTTCCAGCATTTTGAATCATTTTGTTATGGAGGTGGCGAGTGAACAACTCAAGTAACACTTCCTTCCATTGTAATATATTTTAGGTATTTCCTTTTGGATTTCATCACTTTAAAAAAGTGAGAAACGTGTGCCATCATTGCAGATTACAATATTACAACTAACAATAATAATAATAAAACTAAACTTTTTTTCCTTTTTTTGTTTTATTTTCTTTTTTTGCCTTCGAAACCTCTTGTATTTTTTCATATGTTAGTAATGTGGTTAGATCCGTCTTTTTCCTACATAATCCCACATCCAAAAGTGAAAATGGAACAAACATCACAAAAAAAACCAACAAAAAAACCCCAATGAAATTCTAAAAAATAAACAGTGTAATAATAATGTATACTTTATTGATGCCCCGTGGGGAAATAACTCTCTCTGCATTTGACCCATTCACTCAGTGGGCAGCTACTAAGCAGGCGCACTGGGGAGCAGTGTGTAGGGATGGTACCTTGCTCAGGGGTACGTCAGGGTAGCCGTTCAGTGGATTCGAACCCTCAACCTTCCGGCGACCACTCTACCTACCGAGCTATCCCCGCCCTTTATGCCCTGTATATTGATTTGGCTACTGGCTGGTAATATATCCTTTTAATATACCCAGGATGTCAAAGGAACCTGTCCTTGCTGACTGCAGGTGAAAAGCTGGGTTTACTGTAGACTAATCACCAGATTGAAAAAAAATTCACTGTTCTTAAATCTGTTCTTTTTTTAAATTTTTTTATGATAATAGTTAGGGCATTAATGTAAAAGTCTAAATCTAAAAAGAGACCATCGTTAGCAAATGTACGCTTATCCAAAAGTTGCCCCGATTTGCTAGAATGAGAAAAAGTGTTGATGAGCTGGTGGAGTTCTCAAGAGACACCAGCACACGTACATGCATTAATCTTGTATAACACTCGAAGTAATATTGCAGAGAAGCTGTGGAGGATGACCCTATGGGAAACACAAACATACACACTTGTGAATTTGTACATTCACAGAAATCTGAATGTTTAGTGTGAATAATTGGTGTAAGCAGATAAAGAAAAGCAATTTTCAGTGTGTTGATTTATAGGCATCAGGCAGGAAACAAGAAAATGAATTAACCGAGGACCATCTTGTGATAAGATCACAGCAGCTGCAACACCAATCAACACATTGAGGTTCAGATGCATGAGTATTTGGGAATCAATCAACGCTATTACCAAAGTGCACAAATACACACACACACACACACACACACACGCACGCACACACAAATCAATATCAGCTATTCTATCACAGCTGGTAACAATCTGGGATTCACACTTCATCCAGAAACACATGACATCATAAACAAACTGAAAGGTCAGTCTTGCATATTAGTCACACTGCGTAGTTCATCTTCATGAGTGGATTAATGTTCATAGTTTTACACTGAGTAAGACAGAGAGTGACCAAGTTAGCACAGGGAAAAGTCGTCTGTCTTTTCAGTAGCTAATTGATTTTTTTGGAATAGTGCTTTTCATAAATAGTTCTCTCTATGGCTTTAAAGCTTGAAGAATTGGATTAAAGGCAAATCCCATAGATCATTTTTGTTTTAAATCTTGTTGTAAATCTTTCATTTATTTTTTCTCCCTTCCCTTCTTGTAGTAGGCTGGATGGAAACGATGCCTTTTAGCATTGACTGAGTGCTTCTCAAACTGTCTCTGAGAAGGCCACATGAACTATTAGCTCAAATATATAATTATACAAATGTTATTTTCATGCCCATGCTGGGGAAAATGTGTAAGTAATTAGCTTATATTTGAATGGATTGTCAGTCATGTTACATGACTGGCAATCATTTTGGGCTTCCAGCCAAACGAGCCCTTAGTGGTTACTCATTTCATACCAGCAATAATCAAGTGGGACATTTTCTGCAGTTAGGAAAACTAGATTAGATGACTTTCCTCATGGAATTATTATAAAACATTTAGTGCACCTTGGCAGCGTGCATAGTGTGTTGAAGAGATATAAAATGAGCTGAATCAATTGGTCATGACTCATTCTTCCATCAATACAGCTCCTCATTTATTTTAATACAAATATTCAAGTTGAACTGTGTCTGTGTTCTTTAAGGATTCATATTATGCTTATTTCCTAATAGTTTTTAACCAGGAACTGTGTAAAAGTTGCTTTCAGGATTGACAGTTCGAAAATATCTAAGCTGTTTCTTAGGCAGCCCCTGGTTTAAACTACAGTTGAGCCTGATAATCAAGATTTAGATTTAGGTTTTGTAAGACATCTCTCATTAATATCACACTGTCCCCTTGAGTGCCCAACCTCCAGAAACCTGCAGAGGGATAATACCCACAAATTCATCCTTTTTGTTAACGTTTTGAATGGAGTAACATAAGGTAACATAATGCCTTGTTCTCGCAAAAATGTGAGCAAGCTCGTGTACAGCTTTAAAAGTAGTTTGCTTGCTCGGACCACATACCTTTAGGTTTAGGTTTAACAGCATTTCTAGTAGATAAAGGCAGATGTCTTGAACGTGAATTAAGGCTGCGTTTTGGGGAAGGCCCCAAAAACGGTCCCATCTAATATCATGTATAGACAGAGAACAGGAAGGGGCATGTATGGAGGTTTGGTCCCACTCCTGAAATTCTGATAAATTATCTCCAATTAATGGTCAATCTGATACCCAGCAGGTAGCCAGTGTAGGGTATCAAGAATGGTAGTGATATAATTTTATCTCAGTAAATATGTTAAAAGTTTATCAGCTGAGTTTTGAATGAGCTGTAGGTGGAAAACCTGATGGGAATTACAGTAGTCCAAACATGATAAAGAACCACATAGATGTCTTTTTCACCATCTTATCAATAAGGAGTTTAGGTACCCACGAGAAGGATCTCAGATCGGACCTGATTTGACCTGTAGGACATTTTGTGACATCAGCATTGAACTTAAGAGAGAAAAGCCACAAGATTTGAGATTGCCCTTAGACTACTGTCTGTCAGCAGAACATATAGCTGGGTATTATCCACATAACAGTGGAAAGTAACACAGCATTTATAGATAATCTTATCCAGTGGAACCGTATAGATAGAGAATAAGAATCGGCCACTGTGGAACACTCCGTGAGAGAGAAAGGATGAGGATGAGATTTGTCTGATAAGTAGGGGCAAAACTGGGAAAGAGCAGCATCCTTGGTGCTACCAGGGCATTCAAGGTAGTTTATAAAGATGTAATGGCCAGATGTTTCAAATGCAAAAGAATCAGGATAGAGCAGAATCCACTACAAACAATAAATCATTTTTGTGTGTTTTAAAGGTAAAACTTCCTAAAACTGACTGATAATTTGTCGGTAATTTCGCCACTATTTAGAAACATTATACATTTTTATTGACAGACGTCATCAAATTTAAGCACATAGTCTGTGTTTTCATACAGCTGGATACAGTTACATCTGTTTTTATTTATTTTTTCAATTATAATCACTGAATGTCCAGGTGTTAGGAACTTTTCATGAACAGCACAGTGTGACAGGGATTTGAAATGGCAATAGGCTGTTTTTGCAGTTCAACCCCACTAAGTGTTAATCCGATGCACCTGTGTGCTAGCTGTTGGAAAATCCAGCTATGGTTGACTGGGCTGCACAGCCAAACAAACATTAAGCTGCGTTAAGGTGGTGCTGGAGGTGCCTGTTATATTGTTTTATTTTGTTTTTGTTTTCCTTTTTTTTTTCTATGAACCAAGTGATAGTGTGTGTATGTGCACGTTCTTTCTTTCACCGTAGTTTCATGTGTAAATTGTGTGCATAAAACGGTATGTGTAAATTGCCGCAATTCTCTGGCTTATGAGTCACTGGCTGGCAGTGTGCAAAATGCCATGCAGAGAGCAACAAACAAGCAACATTAAGAGAGACAGGTAGAGCAGTGGGTAGTTACAGGTTGCAAACTCTGCTTTCATATGATCCGGTAGCAGGATGACTCAACCTGCTGCTGCTTTAAGAAAGATTTTGATCTTACTTTTCAATTTAAATATAAGATTTTAAGCCAGACTGTACTTGTTAGAATCTTCTCCTGCATGTCCCTAAAGTTTAAAAGAAAAAGACTTTCTCTGTAACAACCTTATTTTCTCTAATCCATTTTAGTAGCAACCAAGCCAAAGCTGACTTTTGGCTTTACACAGAATTTGAACTTCGTGCTCCCAGGTGGAAGATCACTGCTTAATCCACTGTGCTACATGTTGCTTCCAGTGCAGGTTTTTTTTCATTCTTCACATTGCTTTATACTGCTCACCTAACCCTTCTTAGATTTTTAGGTGTTTAAAAAAAAAGACAGCCCAAAAAGATACAATATACTGAAAGGCTGGTATGGCTGGTGTCTTTCACTTGTTTAATCTTTTGCCAAAAAACATGTTGCATCCACAAACTTTCAGAATCTCAAGACTGGAGAGAGCTGTCCTACGAATTGAGATTACTGGCATAGCAAGCTATGTTGAGTTTAAAGTCAAAACCTTTCTGTGTCACCGACGTGGTTCTCTGTATATCTGGCTTAATAGTAATCAGCTCAATGGTAACTGATGCTGAACACGTAAGCTGGTCAGGAGAGGGTTTTGTTCCGAGCTTCCGTTTACGGTCACCTGGAAGTGACACGGTTCTGCGGATCCTTTTAATTACAACGTGTTTTAAGTGCAATCTAGATTCTCCTCTGGAGGATTATGGGTTTTTTATGTTGTTAAGTTGTGCCATTACTTGTCGGTAATAAAACCACTAAATTAAGTGTAAACTGTGCATTGCATTGTCACAGGAATGTGCATGTATTATTTTGGTTATTTGGAAAATTTAGAAATGTTTTTATAGTTGGTTGTAATCCATGGCTTAGTCTGCTTATTCTGAAGAACACCTATTATATCAGTAAAATTAATATCACTTTTGATCTGTAATTTCCATGTTTTTGATTGCAACTTTTTTAGCCTTTTTAAGCTTAGAATATGTCCAGTTTAAAGTTGCATAGCTCAAGTCAAGTTAGAAATAAACAGCAGCACCAAAAGCACACATAACAAATTAACTATTTTCAAATAACTTGAATTAAAATAATTATTTTACCGCTATATGGGCTAAATCACTAGCTTAATGATTTTCTGTGGCATTAATCTCTTTTCCTTTAACATTTTACTATGATTTTATATTTTGTTTTGTTTTTAATTTAATTTTAATCGCTATTTTATCATCATTTGATAATGTCTCTGATTGGAGTGGCACTGATAGGAGTAATTTTGTGTGGAAGAGGGGTCACATGGACCAAAAAATACCTATTCTTATAAGTTCGCACAGAGCCTGAAGCAGAAAGCACCGTCACAGTTGTAATACCTGTAATCTTAACTGGAGTTTTAGGTTTTGTTGAGCCAGCTAACCCAAAGAAAGCCCGACTGTGTTGAACTTTATTTGTAGGATACTCCTTAAAAAACTCCTCTTTGTCTAGAAGTTGAGAAACTCTACCCTCCACACATAATGTTATGTTTCTTGCATTTTTGTTGACATATTTTACAAAGATGATCAAACTTAATGTATATTAATAGGAAAAAATATAGACGTTAAACACAATGAAATCATCACAGCTGCTTGCTTGCTTGTCTTAGAGGAAAAACAGCAGTACAGTATATGTAGGACTGCAAAACAAGGTATGAAAGTGGGTCTCCAAGCCCTTTGGTCAGTATAACTGGAAAAGTCATATTAATATAAAATCTGTCAGTCAACAGACTTATCAGTATCACCGTATTGGGAGACTGGAAGTTTCCCAGAGGCCTAAGGGTGACTTTGGCCTGATGTAGACTTGAATAGCGACATTGCTAAAGATGGAAGGAGTTGATGGACCTCTCAGATTTCACGAATTAGGGGTGGCTCTTTCACGCTTGCCAATCGGCTGTTGGCTCTAGCTGCACTGTCGACAGTTTTAGCCTTATTCTTTCATCTGCATCCCTGGCTATGTTAAGTGATCTGAGAACAAGTGAAGAACAGCTGAATTCAAACTAATACAGCCGTTGTCAGGAGTTTGCATTTGTGTATAAGCTTAAACATTTATTTGAATTAAGTACACATATACAAGGCTTGGGTGAGAGATGTTTGTTGTCATATATAGTAAGACATCCAAGACCTCCAATAGCACACTAACTATAGTGCGCCTCAGTGCGTTCAGCCTATTCTTCCTTTTTGGCAAAATTACCCTTCTTGATTCTCTGTAACACATGAGAAATACTATTCTAATGAGCTTCATTCATTCTTTTTGTCTCTCACCCAGTACTGATCTACTCTCAGCAAACAGTACCAGTAATCCAGACACCTGGCATCATAAACCTGGCATTCACCTCGCAAAGCTGTCTTGGCCAACAGACTCCAAAATCAGAGGAGAATTAGAATTTCCTGCACTTTTTTGTATGTTTGTTTGTTTTTCTTTTGTATCTGCTGAATGCTTTACAGTCAGTTAGATTTGGAGCTATGGGGAAGAGAGGGAGAAATCAACGTGAAGAGTGGGAGTAAACACTGAAATAGTCATTTATTTAAATTGGTGTGCTTACTGGTGCCAAGACACAGCTAAATAGACTGTAGTATATCACAGATTCTTTTGAAAAGAGCATAAATGTTTCTTTGGGGAATTTGATTCAGCTTTTTGGGCACGAGTCCACGTATGTGTGGAAAGCTGTGCGAGTGTGTGAAAACATGTTCACATGTTAATTGTGGTCCCTGTCATCCTGGTTTCTCTTTCATATTTTCCTCTTTAACAGTGCCTGTGACTCTTTCTCTTACACATAGGCACAGCTTTCTTGCAACCTGGTCTCGGTTTTAAAATATGGGTCATGTTTTTTATCACCTGGCTTTCCTGTGGGTTTTCATGAGCTTAATACTAGCATAGCAGCAGGCAGAGTACTTTAGATACTAAAATAATTCATCTCTGCCCTCTGAGAACAAACATAAGCCTGTTGCAGCTCATTTAAAATCCCTATGTAAGAGATAGCAAAGTTACTAAGAAGCAGAACACAGAGGGATTTGGACAGTGTCCTTGTTCAGAACATTCTCTGCCCTTGTAAGTTGTCCTTGAAGTGGTAGAATAAACACTTATGCAGCTTTGTTTACCTGAAAGTAGAGAACAACATAACTAACATTTATTGCTGATGGGTCAGGCAAAAATAATACATAAAAGAGTTACATATATGAACGTGTTCTTTAATAGTTTTGAAAGGGACAAAAAAAACATAGAAAGATACTTTTATGATTTTTCCTCGTCTGACATCTTCACTCCTGTCCTCTAGGTTTAATGTTAAGAATCAGGAAAATAAATAAGAGACACGTGTTTTGATTGTTTTGTGATATTTCTTTTCCCTTTTGTTAACTACCTCCAGCAAGATTTGTCTGACTCTGGCTGAGACGGATACAAAACTCACCTCAGGAGGCCTGTTGTCCAGAGAAACAGACTGAGATCATAGAAAGGATTATATACAACTCTATGGTATAGCCCTGGGCCCTCTGATAGGCTGGTGCCAGAGGAATAGTAAGCTGGTGTTAGCAAGCAGTCATACTATAGAAAACCTGGAAGAAAAAGAAAAAAAAAGCCTTGTAATACACGCTTTAATTGGGTCGATAGGCTTAGAGCTGAATAGGTTGAGATGACATGACTTGCCATGTCAGATAACAGTTTTCAAATTTTATACAAGAAGAGAAAAAAAAACCTTTGGCAGGAACATCTCTGACAGTTTGCTGTAGCAGGACTGCAATTTAAAACCAATATAATTCAAAAGTTACTCCGTAAGTCTTTAAAACGATGCAGCTCGTGTTATAGTTTAGTAAAGAAGAAGATGAAAAGCAGTGAGCAAAGTACGTGTAGTTTTAGTGTTTTTATGCAAAAAAAAAAAAAATCTACACACACACCCGCAGCAAAACTGACAAATATATAACAGCAAAAGAAAAGAGGAGTGACATTACAAGAAATTACATGGGCACACATGCAAAAATATCCACCTGAAACCAGTTTATCCGCTTAATATGTTAATTTACTGGGTCTCATCCTTTCTTACCTCACCTCTTGTACCTCCTCTTATCCCTATGACAACACTGACTTCTCTATTTATTTTTCTATGCACATATTTCATGTACTTACAGTTATGTTTGGAGGTGAAGGATTGAAGAGGGTGCAGCGACATGACAGAAGGAAACTGGCAGGATCAGGGAAACGTGGGAAAGTCACAGATGTGGATAACCATGAATCTTTCGGGTGTATACTTCATCCTTTAGCTCATTCAGGGAAAGGAGTAAATGAAAAGTGGCAAAGCGATAGACGGAGGAGGAGATTAATGTGTAAATGGGGGATAGAAAGGCAGATAGGTAGATGAATCGATAAGTGAAGAGATAAATGGACCAGGGTTTAGAGATTTAGGATCATTACAGCGGCACAAACCTTCAGTGGGGAGGGAAAAACTGACTGAGGGGTTTCTGGAAAATGACTGCAGAAAGAAATGATTAGGTTAAGATATTTAAATAATGAACAGCAGTCACATCATCAGGAAACATTAGTGGCCCGGCAGTCATACATGGCCACGTCATAACATTGCTTCCAACTGGTTTGACGGATGATGTTGTATGTTTTGGATCACGAGTTGCATCTTCCACCATTCTGATTCAAGTTAATTGCAGCTTCATATTTCCAAACATTTTTTTCCAGATGTGATTTCACCTTGCTGTCACTTTCATGAAAGCATCTCTTGTTTAACAATAATGTAAAATGTTCCTGGAGTGTTCTTGACTTGGTTAGATGTTGTGAAGGAGTTTTTCGTAATCATGGAAATAATTCTGTCATTAACCACTTTGGTTGTATTCTCTGGTGCTGCTGAGCTGGCAACACATTGCTTATCATTTAGATTGTAAAAGATGTCTTGCTGATGGGTTTTTATTTTCTTTTATTTAAGCTTAATTATCTTGCTCTTGGCTTGCATTGACAAATTTGACTTTAGCAAATCTGACAAATCCACTTTGGTAGTGTACAGTAGAAAAATACAAAAAAGGTGTTACTTACACCTAACCGTATAAGACCTAAGCAGTTTGACTACTTCCTTCCATATTTCTTTATCATATTGTGCCTGCTGCACCGTGAAATTGCTCAAAGAGTCAAGAGACACTGAAAATCATGGTCTTATCACAAGTTATTATCATCATAGTAATGATGACACATAAATAGACTTACATTGCAGTCTAACAGTCTGACACCACATGAAGAAGGAGGTTTTCTGGCACTGAGCATAATAACTGAAAAAGGTCAGTTACTTAAAACTGTATCCCTTCCACTTAAGTGCAGTTTAATTTAACCATCGGTTGGATTGAATTTCCCAGCTTCCACAATCAAATCAGTGTGCAGCCATAATTTTTTGTAAATATGACTGCCAAATATTTCTGCAAGGCAGGGCTAAAACTGTAGGAAACGTGGCGTCAAAAGCAAGTTTACAAATGTAAAATATTATAAATATTAATATTAATAGTAACAGTGTTGCTGTCGGCATTAAATCACTGATACACTGTTTCTAAGGGGATGGTGCATGGCATGCAGTCACGCAGACATGAACGTGACCACATTAGAGAATCGATACATCAAGCTTTGTTCACTAAGGGTTAGAAAAACAGCTTCATCAATAAGTCTGAAATGTTTAATGCAAACACTACACTCCAATCAAAAAAAGCATTGTCAACAGAAATGAGGATGCACAAGGCGCCTTGTTTGGAGGCAACATGTCTCAGTCAGACTTGGACTGACTGGAATCACTCAAAGAGTTTGGCAAAGATTTGCAGTTAATCGGCGCCTAATATATAAAAGCAGACAGATGAACGTCGCAAATGGTCAATGCATCAATGAACACAACACGTCTGCTACATCAAACAATGAAAAATATAAACCTGAGTTACTAAAGTTTGTTGCAGGGAATATAAACCAAACTGAACACTAAAAACATGTCTTAATTTGTTCCTAATGTGTGTGCAGTAGTTGCCACTAGAAAAGTCTATTTATTAGGAACGAGAGATGTTATCAGAACAAGTGCGTTATTGGCATGGCTGGATTTCTCAAAGCTGTGAGCACAATGCTGAAACTTTGACTGTCCTGTTGCTCTTTACTCAGCCCTCACTGGTATTCATATACAGCAGACCTGAACTGAACTTAACAGAGGGAGGGAGAAGGAGAATCCTGACATAAGACACATAATGTAGAATTCAGTTGAATTCAGTTTGATTTATACTTTACAGCGCCAAATCACAACAACAGTCCCCGTATCAACAATGAGATAAGACCCTGTAATGATGTGGAGAAACCCAAGCAATCTGGCAACTACCTATGACCAACCACAGGAAGGAAAACCCCCCTTTTAAAAGGGAGAAATCTCCCCCAACAAGCTCAGGGAGGGGCAGCCATCTGCTGCAAACGGTTGGGGTGAGGACATGGATACATCTTGTTTTGCTTTTTAAAAGTGAACTGAGCAGGTCCCAGTGTTTCAGGCTTTTAATCACATTTCTACACAGAGATCGGTATACAACGAAAACATCTCTGCATGTTTCAGCAGTTTTCGCACACTGAGCAACAGTCACGTTTCTTTCTTTTACTTCTCTCGATAGGCACAAGAACATATGTCTGTCAAAATTATGGCAACCTAGTATTAAACGTCTAATAGAAACACCGATCCACTGTGTCCATTTCATGGTTTGCCTCTCCAAAACATGAAATTAAGTTGCATTACTGCATGCAGAAATTGCATTACCAGCAGGGGGA
>NW_005187407.1:1130873-1153248 GCF_000239375.1 Pundamilia nyererei | reverse complement strand
TTAAAATACAGTGGAACCCCACCTTACGATTACCCCATTTAACGAAAAATTCAAGTTATAAAAGCACTTAACGGCAATATTTCTGCCCGTGTTACGGCAAAATGCCCGTGTAACGAAATGGGCAACGTATTGTTGTTGCAGTTAGCAATTAGCCTACAGCCTATCATTCAGTCAAAAGGTGCGATGGGTGCTTCGACTTAAGAAAATTTTCGACTTACGAAAGACCATCGGGAATGAATTAACTTCATAAGCCGGGGTTCCACTGTATCTCCCTCTGCTTTTACTGCAGATTACAGTAACCTATGGCGACTTCTGCATGCATGCCTATTTCACTTTTTAAAGAGGCAAAGCATGAAATGCCACTGCGGACCAGGGTGTCTATTTTTGCGATATCAGGTTGGCTATTAATAGGATTGTGTTAGTGCTATATTAATATCTAAATGTTATAATATGTTACTGTTATGCTTAGTTAAATTAATATGCACAATATCCCCAGTCCCATGCTTTTCTCTTCAGATATCCAAAGTCAACATACCAGAAATACTGTAAGTGCTCCATCCAATTAGTGCTATTTGACCAGCTGTACCAAATGTCAAATAATGTCAAAATGCTTTTTTGCAGGGGGCAATCATGCTTTTTTTTAATCCAAAGAATCTGTAGGGAATAGGAGGCCTGTTGTTCCATTTACTTAGATCACCAGCAGATTTTCTTAGTTCGAGAGTTAATTAATGTGCAAAATGACTCAGCTGTGTAACGTGTTTTACAGCATAACGGACAGTTTTAATGCTGGTGAATGATATTTGGGTTAAGGCTGTTCCTCTCTATCTGTCTGTTACAGCAGCTGCACCATCAGTTGCTGCACCATGCATGTAGCATTTCTTGAGAGACCCTCTCACAGCAAGGCTTTGTAACTGTGGGATGTTAGACAGCCTGGTGTCCTCAGTTTCACACACTGCAGAAAAACCCAGTGTGTATTTACACATGTGGCACAGTAACAGCATCGTCATTAACACATGGATGCCTCAGTAACTGACAATAAATAACGATCTGTGTTCGCATACATAAAAGTTACGCACAGTTTCAGCTTTTTATGGACGGACATTTTGTGAGGAGCTATACCCTTATCACAAACGTAGTGATTCCTCTTCAGCCTTCTCTCATTTATGCATGCTGCCATGCTATTTTCAGAGAGAAACACATGCATTACACTGTATTACACTGTAACACAGCTTACACTCTATTATTTTGTTCGGACTTACTTATGCCCTCATATTTCTGCCTCATATTTAAGCTGCTCTTAATAGAATGCTGGTCATTAATAAACTGAACTAGCTGCATCTTTGTTTTTAAAGCAATTATTTATTACAAATTTGTCTCATTTAGACCTGGCCCAGTCTGTGGGTGAGAGAGTTGTGCTGTTTTATTTCCATTTTATCTCCCTCTTGATACACCAAACTTGGTTTAAAGGCAACAACTAAGTCCAAGTAAGCTCAAACTTGGTTTATATGTCTCAAAAGGACCATAAAAGACGGGGCTGATAAAAGCTGATTGTGTAAGTCATGCCATCTCCAACCATGCTTTTCTGTAGTGTGACTGTAGATTTAGATGACTGGAAAAGTACTTTTAATTTTTTTTTTTAAAAAGTTTAAATTTCAGGTCGCAAAAAAAGGGTGCTTCACCCAGGAATGAAATTGAGTGTTTGGATTTTTTTTCTTTTTGTAGAAAGGATCTCAGAACTGAACGTTACCCTATAAGACATTTATGGGGGGGCACTTGGTGACTGAAGAAGTCAAGCTTTCCTGAAGTCATATTTACATGGATTTTGTCAACACTATTTACGACAACTGAAACAATATAATAGAGTAAAGATACATACATTTAGTACTTTTTACACCTGTGATAAAATGAAAAATTAACAGCGCACTTGTTGTGGCAGAGAGCCTTCAGTCTCAACCTGAGTCTATAACCCGTTACCATGGCAATCTGCAGCAAAAGGGGGGACTCAAAGAGGGTACATAAAGAGAGAGAAACAGAATGGGAGGCGTAAATGGGATAAATAGACAGAAAAGGTGTGATAGAAAAACAGCGACAATGTGTCTGTGAAGGATGCAGCACTGCGACAATGATGGACAGACTGAATGAGAGACATGGAGTAAATGAGTATTTACCGAGTGCTGCTTATCAAGGATTCATTCCGGCGCCTCACACAATGATAAGGTTTAGATTACAATATTCGATCTGTCAGATACACTCTGTCCCATACTCTTTAGCCTCCTTTTTGCACTATAAGCACATTGGTTCCCATTTTAGAATAGAATATGGGCTCATCTCTTTGGTGAATTGTGTGTGTCTAAAGCACAATAGAGCGACTCTGTCGATATTCCATTATGCAGTATAATGTTAGGGCTCCAGAGGACTGAGAGAGAGTGAAAGCAAAGAGGTAGAGAGTAAAATATGAGAAAGAAAAAGGAGAAGTCATGTAATCCTTATGGCATTCTACTCATAGAGCTGTGTTACACACTACATCAGCAAATGGGATTTGATAGGCATATTATGGATGATTTGTCTTGCTAATATTCACTCCAGAATTGAACACTCCCCGATTGCTTCACTTATATCTGTATAACTATATTTAGGATGCTTCCTTCAGTACAGCCCTCTTCCTCATTCTTTTGTTTCTTTCTTGTCTTTAAGTTCTCCGTTTTCATAAAACGTCCATGACTATCTGTTCACTTTCTTAGGCAGTCTTATACATCTACATGTATAAAATATTCTCATCTTAAGCTTTTTAGCATTGTAAATCATGTGAATCATGCAACCTCTTGTAAAAATGTTCAGAAAATCTATCCAGCAGACAGGCCCAAGTGCAGGTCCATTTGATGACATTATACTCATGAATCATTTTGACTGGGTGGTCAACCATTGAATATTCAGCATCTCACTGTTTGCTGGGATACTGCCCCAGGGGGAAAAAGAAAAAAAAAACTATTCATGTAATGTAATGTGATTCTCAAGAATGAAGAAAAACAAGGTTAACAAATAGAAAAGAGAAGCAGACTGAAGCAGAAAACAGCAGGAGGGTTTGTGAAATGAGAACAGACTAGATCATTGGTGTGTGCAGTGCACCTTGTTAGCGGTGGTCTGTAACTGTCTAAAGGATGTGTGATCAGCACATATTTCAAGATGGATTCAAAACAGAAAGAGACAAAGTCTGAGAGATGGTGTTCAGATGGTGTTTACATAAGCTTGTCATTCATTTATTCCTTATTATGTTTGATAATCACCACTGTTCAGTTGTCAAACTGGACTAACACACGTCAGAGGTAAAATAAGTAATATCCGTCTGTTGTCACTGAATATTTTCTTTTATTCATCTTGCAACCTTCTGCTTACGACCGTCGTCACTATGTTTAAAAATTTCTAGCATGGTAAGCAGTGGTCACATTAGCATGAAATTGGCTTGTTTAAATGACCATAAAACATTCAGCGATGGCACTGGTGCCTCTTCCACAGTTTCCTCTTCATTACAAAATGCTGTGTATATAGATACACTGATGTTGTGTGACTGTGTAGCGTGATGTGAAGACAAAGCATTATGTATTGTTTTTGTGCAACTTTGTGAATGTCTATATTCAACTAGGTACTTTTGTGACTATATACTGTACGTGGAAAGAGTGTCGTCATTCAAACATGATTTTCCTACAAATCGCCTTCTCCTCGATTCCTTGCTCTGTCTATGAACATGTACATCAGTCTACACTTTTTAATTAGCTTTGTTGAACTTTTTTACTCATGCTGTTTCTTGTGGGGGAAAGGATTATTTTCTTTGTGAGCTCCCAGAGGTGTGAAGCAGAGAAAGGATGGAGAGAGAACTAGAGATGGATCCACAATAATAATCTGCAAAAGTAGACTCCAGAGAGACAGCGAAGGCAAGGATTGGGGGAGATGATCCCTCAAGGATGCGGGCAGAGAGATAGTGTGCAGACCATCAAGTTTGTTTCCTCTCACTTGTTCTTTAGAATGAAAATTGACTTCTGTCTCAGTCAACCATTAATCCTATTGCACTGACTGAATGCCAGGATATAACAGCATACAGATAGATACTTAAACATGTAGACGTGCAGACAACGAAAACCACTGGTTCAATGGTGCAGTTCAAAATGATTATTTCTTCTGTTAGAATGCTGTCTCAAGCACTTTGATTTGCTATAAGTGACTCTGTGTCCAAGGGTGCCAAATTCGCAGCTCTGTAAGATACATTTACAGAGGCATCCAGGTTTTTTTAAATTATTTATTTATTATTGTTATCTGCACACAAACAGCTACAAAAATTCAATAAGGGGAAGAAAATTTTCAACATGAGGGATTTCGCAGCTGGGCTTAGTGTTTTAATGGTCTTTATTATAGAGGTTTTCCCTCAATTTCAGAAAAGATATAATATGAACAGTTTGGACTTTGACTGTCATTCTCTTACTTTTTTCTTCATTTCATCAGTTGTTTGTTTAGGATGTGGCACCGACTTAGCTTTGCTTTGTTTAGTTAGGATTTTTTTTTGTTAGGAAAATATAATTTTATAGCTTGAGCAAAAGTATGCTCTTTGTAATGTTAACCACATATTCTAAGGCAGAGTATCTGTAGTAAACTTCTTACCATGCCATGCCATGTATGTGTCGTGTGACATGGGCGACACAAGAAGAGCATGTTTGCCTACTCTCTCATGGTGTCTATGTCAAACACTGACATTTTAGAGTCTACTAGGCCACTCTCAACACAGTGAAATCCTTTTAAAATTATGCTAAAGCTACAGTCACACTAGGGTGGTGGTCAGAGACCACTGTTCTCCCACGTGCTATGAACTTGCAATCTTGTTGCCTTTGAAATGGTTGCTTTGAAGATGAAATCAACCAGTTGGCTCAGACTGAGTCAGATGGATTGCAAACTGTTGGCAATATTTCTGCATATATAAATTAGATAGCAATTATCTGCAAACCTTTGTCATAGGATGGCAAGCTGTCCAATTGCCTCCCAATTCCAAATTGTCTCCGATAGCTTACGGTGTTGCAGGTTCAACATCTGGGTGACCAAAATGTGAAAAAGTTCAGTGCAATCAGCTGGCTGTTACACATTTTTTTCTGCTCACAAGCAAGTTGCTGTCATTAAACAGCATGTGGCCTGCAAGCTGTGGGTTGTCAAACCCTGGACTAGAGTAATGATGTCAGAATTGAGTTTGACAGCGTGGGAAAAATGAAAATGGTGTAAAGAATAGAATAGCAGCCAAATACCCAGGAATTACCGAGGATGTGCTGCCTCTATTACAGATTTTCCTCATTCAACTTGCGCATAAGCTTCATTACTATAGAAAGGAAGCCACATGTGACATGTAGAACCTCCTCCTGTAACAGCTTGTAAATGCAGCAGATAATCCCTTCTCTTCTCTCCCATGTGAGAGATGAAGATTCATATAATTTTAGAATTTATAACTGTATATATAAATCAAGTGTTTAAGTCAAATTTACTGAAACAGTGATTGAAATACATTTTCTGAATGAGTGCTGGTGATGGGTTTACTGAATCTTCAACAAAATGTCCAAATCCAGCACAGAAAACCTGTGAATCTTAATAAACAATACTGATTCCAGTACCATGAATACACATATATACAGCCTGGTTTTATATTGATAAACCATTTTCATTAATTGTGTTTTAATTGATGCTTTTGTCACAGATTAGTGAACAAAGCATTTTCTTTGAGGATTGGAAACACAGAGAAGCTCTCTAACAATCAGGAGTAGCACATGCGCACACATTCACCTTGAGGCAACCCAGTATGACCATTAGCAGCTAAATCAGAGCATTTTGTAGAAAATGATTTTGCCCAAGGGGAATATTGGCATTCAGTCATGGAGGGATGGTGGCCACAGCTTGCTTCTAAAAAATGAAACAAAATGTTGTATAATGATGTGAAATAAGAGGGGAAGAGGGAACCAGATCCCAAGATTTAACTGGGCCACACTATTGATATGGGGATGAGAGAGAAGTTGAGCGAAGGCAAATGTCTATGAGGTCTGCTGTTGATGTGTGTGCTAATATGCATGTAGACACATATAGAAGCGTATTTGCTTCCCCTTCACATCACAATTTAACATACTGGGTAAATATGCTTTGTTAGTGCAGCTGAATGTGAATAAAAACACAGTGAAAGCATAAGAAACTCCAAAACAGGACAGAAAAAAACCACCAATATCCAGTGGTCGTTGTCTTTCATACAGGAGTCTTTAGCTTTTTGTATTCTTTATTGTGGTTGCTGCATCCAAGCCCCACTCCCCGTTGAAGTTTAATCTTTCTCACCAAAAAAAGGAGTAACACAGGAGCTAAAAAAGAGATAAAAGATGGGGCATTTAAGAGGTTAGAAATCAGCTCAGTGTGAAATGCTAGACTCAGTCGTGAAGAGGGGAAAAGGGAAATGGGCAAAATAAGGAGGCAGTGAATCAGTGAAGAAGAAGCGATAACCACAAGTTGCACAACAAGTGGGTAGCAGCAGAAAACCAAAGGGCAGCTGCATATCAATATGGACAAGGGACAGATGTGGAAGGTAGAAAGATTGGAAGGTAACGAAAACAGCAGCTTATTCTAAGTATAGAAAGAAAATCAGTTGAACTCGCACCCTTTGGGAACGAGCTGCAAAGTGAGGATAAAGAAAAATTGCTGGCGAGGAGAGCTGAGGTGACTGGAGACAAGTGAAGGATGGGGGAGAAAGGAGAGGTGATAAGAGCACGAATAAATGTTGAACTGAGGAAAAATCAACCCCACTTTACAGCATTGAACTGGGTTAGGAGGGCACGGAGTGTGAATAACTCAGAATAAAAGTACTGACAGAAATTACAGTTTTCAAGGTGGCTTCACTTATAGCTGCCAGTGGTGACTGTGCCATGTTATTCATATCCCAGTTGGGATGCGATGACTATCTTCTGTTTTTATCTCCTTTATTCCCTTTGTTTATTTGTTACGAGGCAGGCTGCCTCACCTGCCTCCTTGGTTTACTTCCATTCTACTGGGTTCAGTTTTAGATGGGAAATTTCACCATGAACTAATGCTCCAGGTAACATATCCCAGTGTCACGGAAGAACTAAAACCCTTAACCCTGAAGAACTAACAATTTGTAGATGGGAATCTTCTATTAAAAGCAGATCATAAAATTTCCTGAAGGAGTTATGGGAAGAATAAGGAAAGAAGAGAGTAGGAGGCAGGAAAGAGGTGTAGAAGTTGGAGAGAGGCAAAAGCCTGAAGCAAAATAAGTCATGAGGAGGAACAGTAGCAGGACAGGAGTGCTCCCCTGTGAGATCAGAGTGAGAAAGAAGGAGAAAGAGCTAGCAGTGTGTGTTTGCCTGGAGGGAGTTGGGGGAAGCCAAAAAGAGGTAAAGACAGCTGGGGGAGGAGGGATGTGGAACATGTGGAGGAGTGAGCAAAGTTCAGAGAGATAGATGGGGCACCATGCAGTGTGAATTAAAAAACCAACAAAAACCAACAGGGCAATCAAAGTGGTTTTTAATGGGGGCAAAGTGGCAAAGATATATATCACACAAATGCATATTTACAGTTCTGTCTTCACATAAAATGTGCACTTGAAATAACATTTAGACCATATTACACCAAGTCTTGGAAAACAACGTTTCTTCCATGTTTGGGAGGCTGAAATAAGCGCATTGCTTTTCTCTCTGTTCTCTGTCATTTTTGTTTTAGAGTTTTTAGACAAAATATGTTAATTTTTGTGGGGATAGGTTAATTGGATAATCCAAATTGCCACTAGGTGTGAATGTGAGTATGAATGGTTGTCTGTCCTTTTGTGTTAGCCCTGCGACAGACTGGCGACCTGTCCAGGGTGTACCCTGCCTCTCGCCCTATATGACAGCTGGGATTGGCTCCAGCACCCCCCGCGACCCTGAAAAAGGATAAGCGGTAGTGAATGGATGGATGGATGTATGTTAATTTTCATTTTTGAGGTAACATTATTACAAATAAGGATGCAAGATGGTGTGAGTACAAAGGATGGCCCTGAATGCAGGCATTCATTCAAAGAAAATTGTTTATTCAGACCACATAAATAGAAGGAACTTATCAATTTCATAAGGTCAAATGTTTAGAGTACTCTGCATACAAATTTAAGGTTAACCCCCTCTCTGCCAATGCACAGTGCATTCAGACAAGTACTGTTCACCTGGAAACTTCCAAACCCAGACACATCCATCGGATTTCCAGATGGAGAAGTTAATTTGTCACTCCAGAAAACACTTCTCCACTGCGTCCAGTGGTGGTGTGCTTTACATCACCATAGAAACCCATTCCATGAAGCTCTAACCTGAAGGCACCTAGACGTTAGAAGGCACAGGTATGTGCCTCAGCATCTGCTGACTGTATTCTGTTGTGTTTGTTTGTGTCCTCCCAATTCTTGGCTGAGTTGCTGTCATTCCCAGACACTTCCACTATCTTATAATACCATTAACAGTTGACTGTTAGTGGAATATTTTGTGGTAAGTAAAATTTTATAACTGGACTTGTTGTACAGGTTGGATGGATGAGTGAATACTTTTGGCAATGTAGTGTAACACAGAGTGTATTTACTTCATGTCTCAGTTATTTCAGCAAGATTGTCCTTTCCAGGGAGTAATAGTGCAGAGTACTAATTGCCCAGCTAATGGCCAAAGTGCCTTTCTCAAAAGCAGAACACTTATTTCTTCTCAAAAACAAGGTGGACTTCTCTTTGCCAAGTTCCCATTAGATGACCACTATCTCCAGTCCAGTATATAAACAGTGTTGGGAAGGTTACTTTTAAAATGTATTCCATTACAGAATACAGAATACATGCCCCAAAATGTATTCTGTAACGTATTCCGTTACGTTACTCAATGACAGTAACGTATTCTGAATACTTTGGATTACTTAATATATTATCATGCTTTTTACAACAACGTGAATGTACTATTGCTGTGTGATTTATTACTATTACTGAAGGTCCGCGTCTCCGAACTGTAGTAAAGGGACCTCTGGCTAATACGGCGGGGTCCCTGTCGGCTCGTAGCCGAAAAATAGCTTTACTTTGTTGTGTGGGTCAACTTTTCTTGCGAGAGACAGAGAGAGGCGTTGATAGACTGCTCCAACGGAACTTATTGTTTTCGGAGGAAAACACGAACACGGTGTACAGTTGAGTCTTAATAGCTTACTTACAACTGGGCTCGTCAGGCACTCTTCTTGGCTGCAGTGGTTATTATTATATTTACATGCTTCCAGCTCCCGTTTTTGCTCAATGACAACTCGTACCTTTCCACTCCCCTTTTTCTCCCTCCTCGCGCTCACAGACCCATAACGTGTATGGCAGTCCATTCTCCCTGCAACACGGACTACACTGCCTATGATGCTACATTCTTTAGAGCTATGCTTGTAGCATTCTGGCTGTTAGCTTAGCACAACAACAACAACAACGAAAAGGCGCTCTCTCACCCAGGAAACACACAGTCGCAGAGAGAGAGAGCGTCGCCCTGTAACCATGGCAACCGTAACGCTGCCGCCTGGAACAACAGAACTGCTGTCAAACAAAACCCAAACAGTCCTGACCCGCGACAATATGAAACAGGAAAGTACCGCAGTGTAATCCATTTATTTCAACAAAGTAACTGTATACTAAATACCACCTTTTTAAACGGTAACTGTAACGGAATACAGTTACTCATATTTTGTATTTTAAATACGTAACGGCGGTACATGTATTCCGTTACTCCCCAACACTGTATATAAAGCATATTGTACCATAAACTCCTTTCTAGACTCAGTTACACATGATATTATTATTTATATATTTATCCTACCCATAGTCCTGGAAAGCAATGCCCATCAACTGCTAATAAGTCACTGGTGGTTCATGCAGTCGAAGAGATGGGAGTAAAATGAAACAGACCTGACCCTGGAACCAGGAAGACAAGTGAATTAATTATAAGTAGGGTCAAGGGGTACTTGCCGGTAGCCTTCAAAGAGTTTTAAGATTATTATGTACTTGGCCTTGTCTGACTTCTCCAGCAACTCATCAATACAGGCAACTGGATATGAATTAAAACAAGAAGTCTTCTTCAGTTTTCTCATATCTGAGGAAAACCAACAATGAGGTGAGTTTCTCTTGGTTGCCAGGACAATAGGATTAGACCAATCACTTTAAATGGTTCAGTGAGTACCATGTCTAGCTTTGTTTCCACCTCTCGCTTCAATGGTTCCACCTGCGTTTCTGGAATCCTGTGGGGTCTACTTAGGCTTAAAGATTTGGTTTCTTTAAACATACAGTTGTTCGTTTTGTTTTGTTTTTGGGTTATTTCATTAAAAAAAGATAATTATACTTATATAAATTTACATCAATTATCTTACAACAAATCAATGCATTCTTATAAACTTTGAATTAATCAATTAAAAATAGATAGGAGTGGATGCCGGTTTGTGAAAGATGTTGCCCCACCAACCCACCAGCCATACGTGTAGTATGGAAAAGGCAAAGGAAAGGGGAACTTGTAGACATTTAACCTAACATCTAGGGACAAGAAGTATGAAAAAAGAGAAAGTCTGTCTTAAAAAACATAACAAATATGTTTGTCCTATAGTGGCCACAG
Organism: Pundamilia nyererei; assembly: GCF_000239375.1. NCBI lineage: Eukaryota > Metazoa > Chordata > Actinopteri > Cichliformes > Cichlidae > Pundamilia > Pundamilia nyererei. The sequence goes on along the minus strand of NW_005187407.1, from coordinate 1,142,602 downwards.
TAGATAGGATTATGCACCTGAATTGGGAAAGGTAAGACAACAGAATTCAAATACTGACATCAGTGGTGAATGTTTCCCACACTGTACCTTTACGAACAGACTGTCTGAAAATGTCTTATGGCTGATGTCTGTTCTACCAGGCCAAAGGTTTACCTCGTTTAACTAGATTTGTTGCACTGATCATGCTTAGGTACTAAGAAATATTGAATATTGTCAGCTCAGCTTCATTTATTGCTTTTAATTTGTTCATATCTTATCATAGACCTGGATCTACATAAGCAGCTGTTTTGTTGTGAGTTGTGACTCTATAAAAATGCTTCTATAAAACTATTTCTGCAAAGACCGAGGTTACAACCCCGATACAGTATGTAGGCCTTCATGCTTCAAGTTTACATAGTCGCAAAGGAAGCACCAATAATACTGTCTATCTGCATGTTTTTCTGTTTATGGTATCTTTATTATAACATACATTGGCTTGCTCCAAATGTTTCTTGACCATGAAATTCTCCAACTCGTTTCTCATGTTAAGGATGCAGAAAACCTAGCTGTGTGTTGTGTCGCCTTATCATTCACGCTCTACTCATTGATCATTTCAGTTAAATTTTCATTTATATTGTTCCTCAAGGAACTTTATATTGTAAGGTTAAATAATACAAAGAAAACCAAGTTACTTGACCCTCTATGAGCAAGTGCTTTGGCAACAGTGAGAAGGAAAAAGTCCCTTTTAACAGGAAGAAACCTCCAGCAGAACCAGGCTCAGGGAGGGGCGGCCATCTGCCACAACCAGTTCTGGTGAAGGAAGGAGCACAGGGCAAAAGACATGCTGTGGGAGAGAGCCAGAGATTAGTTTGGAAAGCTACTCAGGGTTCCTGTTGTTTTTATCAGAGTAGGTAGGGTAGACATTGGGAGGTTAGAATTGTTAGGAGTTCATACTGTAGGATCAGAGACAGGACTTTTTTAAACAGAGAGCCAATCCAGACTTCCTGTAATGGGGTGCTGGTTCCACAGATCGGCAAAGGTTTGTTTTCTTTCTTTACCTGTATTATTGCTTTCACCTGTGTCTCATTACCTTCCTGTTGGTCTTAAACCTGTTGTGCCTTTTGTCCTGTCTTTCTCCCCTCAACCGGTCGTTGCTGTTCCTCCCCCGAGCCTCCCTGAGTTTTTGTGTTTTTTGTGCATCAGTATGACATCTAATTTTTTCCACTCAACTTAAAATGTCAGTTAACAACTTTATTGGTCTACAGTGTAAGTATTAATATGATGATATACTGAACTAGCATGGCTATTTGTACTTGTTGACCTCATATGAAATTTACAACTATGCTAAATGCTGATTTTAATAATATGGGTTTCTTTGTATTTGTTCTTGCTCTCAGACATTTAAACACTATCAGGACTTCAGCTGAATGAATGAGGCTGAAATTGTTTCACGCATATCTAAACATTATTGGAACATGTAATTATAGTCTGTTAGATTCGTCCATGTCTTAGTAAAAGAGCTGCAATACGAAGGATCTGTTAAAAGGCCAACTTTCTTGCTTGTCATCAAATAAACTAAATGCTATTCACATAGTAACACTTCCAGTATAACTAAGCAAAGCACTTTCATACAGTGATTTTAATTCTACATTTTTCCTCTTTTGCAAACTCATACTTTACTGCTTAGCCCAATTGCTAGTGTTAGAGTAAGTGAAGCCAGGGATTGGAGGATATTCTGGGTATGTTGAACTTCCATTTCTAATAAAGGGCTTACGGCCTGCAATGCTAAATGTTGCTTTCTAGTGTCCATTGTTTTGTGTCACTTTTACAAATGAGTCTTTGAATAGAGGAAACTGACTCAGTTGTCCCCTTTAGTTCCCTTTTTGAATACGAAGCCTTGTATATTAGGTGACTCTGGTATTTTAATCTAAAAAAACCCCAAACATACATAACTTAGTGTTGTTATGTTTGGATTTGGGGTGCATGTGAGAAGGAAAAGAACTGACTTTACTCCTCGAGATGTGTTGTTCTTGGCTTCATCTCAGAGAAGAAAATGTCTTTATATCATTTGATGCATACAGTAAATTAAGAAAGACAGTTGGATAAGAAGAAAAAGCTGGATAGATATGTTTAATATCATTTCTGCTTTATTTGTTCGGATGATTATGAAAAGGCATAATAAATTAATTAAGAAGGAGACAGCTCAAGTGGTCCTTTCTCTTTTCTCTGTTCCTTATTGCATCCTTAATAATGGCCTTGTCGTTGTTTTGTTCTCTCCAGTTTTTTTTCCTAATTACTTTCTATCACCTCCTCTATTTTCTGTCCTAGTCTTAAGAAGTGAAAATACTAATGAAAAAAAAAAAAGAATTACAAGTGACCATCTTAATCATATCTTGAAAACACCCTATGGAGAGTTTTAAGAGAAGGTTATAGCTTTGTCATTGAATTAACAATAATAATGTGTTTTTTTTTGTTTTTTTTTTGTTTTGTTTTTTTTCAATAATAATGTGTATGTGATCTAAGTGTTTTTTAATCCACTGTTAGCCCATTACACCTTTAGACACTATGATCAGAAAAATTCATGACAGCCTGCAGCATTATAATGACGCTCAGAGTGAACACTGTTTGATATTATTAGTATCAATTACATGACATAAAAATTAGAGATGGCACGATACCACTTTTTTATGTCCGATACCGATATCATAAATTTGGATATCTGCCGATACCGATATGAATCCGATATAGTGTTTTTTAATCAATAAAACTGTTTTTATAATATCTTGCTGCATTTTGTATAAGTTCATACTCAAGTTTAAATTTAAGTTTAAACAACAACACTAAAGCTATTCTGTTATATCTGTATGTAAAAAATACACTGCGCCCAAAATATTTCATAGTTCAGCAACACTGATCAATCTAATAAACTTAAACCTGCTCCATTCTCCCTATTCTGGTATTTTAAAGAGTACTTAGAGAAATATTAAGCAACCTAACTAATAGGGTTGCAAACTCCCAGCAAAAAAAACAAAAATAGGGAGCCACCCCCCACCCTCCACCTCATGATGCTTAATCGATGTAATCAACTTTAATTTGATGCAGGGTAAAAAAAAATGCACAGAAATAAATTATTTTTCAAGAATAATTAAATAGATTCAACATCTTTCTTCAACAGAATTGCAGAATTTACAGATGGTACTTTCCCAAAGGAAAAAGTACTAGCTTACTAGGGTATATTAGACTTAACAGTTACTATATAGAGTAATGGACTTTCATACATTTTACATCAGATTAAAACTTTGGGTGTAAGATTCAGATAATTATTTATTAAAAGCTAGACATTTTAAATGAGAATAAGAAAGAAAGGTATGTCTTTGTGCCACCTTTGTGCCCCCTGGCTAAACTTTGCTAGATCCGCCCCTGCACAGTTACCAGCCGTCAGCTACGTAGAAAAAGATCCTGGTCTAGAAAGTAATATTAAATAAATTCTAACAACAGCTTATCAAGCTTAAACGTGCTGCTGTTGTTCAGCAGCTGGTTTCCTCTTTCTGGTGCAAAGTGGGCCAAAAACAAAGAAGAGAGACGGACTCGCAACAGAAAAGCTGATCAGCTGATCATTAAGCAGTTTCCCGATGGAAATAGCAGCAGGAGAGGGAGGGAGAGAGAGGCAGTCGCTCCATATATCGGTTGTTAAACTAAACAAACATTCAGAGATGAACTTACACACTTGGTTTACTTCTCTCTGGGATAACTTCCTCAGATGAAATGCTGGTTTGGTAGGCTCCACGCAGCTGCTCTATCACGTGACGCATACTGCTGCGATGTGCTAAGGTTATGAGCTGAGTTAAGCCATGTCGCAAGTTTTGTGGAGGTGCTTTTTTGATATTTAATGGATTGGATTACATTTTTTATTTCTCGCTAGAGCTTGGCGATATGAGATTTTTTCATATCACGATATGTTTTTTTCATTTCAGGCGATAACGATATCTATCACGATATAAGCCAAATAACTATATTTGTAAGATTTAAATGTGCCGTTGCTCACAAGTAAAATGTGAAATAATCAGCAGCTTGTTTTTATTTAAATATTTATTTCCCATAATAAGTTCAACAGGGTAGATGTACTTAAGGAACATGAGACTTTTTCAGATAAATAAAGGCAAATATTGCAAACTACACAAAAGGCAGCCGCTAAAGCGTTTAAGTTTCAAAATAGAACAAATGAAACAGACTAAATTGTCAATTCCACTTAGAAACAAAATATTAATTCTAAAAATAAATCTTAGTTTGTTTTACAGAAGAACAGACAAAACTGACTAACTTTTGTCAATATCAAATAAACTGAGAACTAAAAGGAAATTCTCAATCTCTCCTTGTTGTATAGCTTAGCTTTTCAAACAGTGTTAACAGTTACTTTAGTCTGACAAAAGCCAAATGACGAATTAGCGCTTCCAGTCAGAGACTGAGGCTACGTCCACACGTACACGGGTATTTTTGAAAACGGAGATTTTCCGTTTTTGTTTTAAAAAATAATCCCGTCCACACATAAAGGCAGAAATGAAGGAAAACGCTGCTATGAACATGCCAAAGCAGCAGGTGGCGCTAGATTCCTAACCGTGCAGAAATGTTGGCCAATCAGAAGTCTAGAAGCCTCGGTGGGAAAAAGTAAACAAAGCTGGGGCATAGAAGCAGAACCGAGTCGTATGTGTGGAGGGACAGTAACTGTGTGTATATGTAAGCATTTAAACACTGCAGAGTAGAATTAACAGTAACAGTATTGTAGAAATTCATTTCACCGAAACAATAACGTGGCGCAGTGTGACGCATGCACCAGTTTATTGTATTTCCAGACTTGCTTTCGGCACAATTTACAGTGCACCCTACTCTGTTTTTGGTCAGACTTGAAATAGCCGAAATACCTTCACACTACGGAACTTCTTTGGCTCTTCCGTTCGACAATCTCTCCGGCATTGGAACCGTCATCTGTTTTCTCTTCGGTCACGCTCGGTTGATTTTTCTAGTCGGCACACTCATTTCCTCCATTAGCACTGGCTGCTTCCCAAACAAACACACGTGCGGCTTGGCACTTGTGCTGTACGTAACAAGTCACGCGACGTGACGCTGCGGCTGTGATTGGTTCGGCTCTGCGCTACTTAATTTGGATTGGCTGACCTTTTTTTTTTTTTTTTAAAGAGGACAAGAGCGGCGAGGTCTATCGCGATAGCTTAATTTCTCTATCGAGTAAAAGTTATATCGCGATACATATCGTTATCGTTCTATCGCCCAGCTCTATTTCTCGCCGATATCCGATCCAGTAATTTAGGTCAGTATCGGACCAATACCGATACGTAATATCGGATCGGTCCATCTCTAATAAAAAATACATGCACAGGTCTTCATATTTGCAAAGATGTATAAAATATACAAACACATGCTTATGCTATCCTTGCTTTTGCAGATCAGACATCAAAGCTTCCTGTCTGTTTCTATGCAGTAATGTTTAGTAAAGTTTGTGTGTTTAATTTAATATGTTGTATTTTCACTGAAAAGACACACAATCAAGTGAAGAGTTTCCATGTTATTGAGATTCAGCTCATGAAGTCTGCACAAATGTAAAGGCTATATGGGTTGAAATGGGAGGAGATGGATAAATGTGTGATGGGGGACCTGAGAGGAAAAGAAAGAAGTAAAGCAGAGGAATCATTATAACACTGGAAATCCACAGAATACAACAAGGTCTTGTTGTATTCTGTGGAAACTGCATAACACAACCTGGAAACTGGAAATTTATTACAGAAGCACATAGAGCGAACACTGACGAAAATACTCAGTAGCTTTTTCGTTTAAGCTTTTTTGTCATGAAATAATGGTCTGTTTAGCAAATGATGTACATTCATGTAATGTACTTTAATGTAAAATGCATGGAGAAAGTTAACCTTTATTTTCAGACCAGATTATCTGTTTATTTTTTCTTTACAGATTCTGTCAGTATAATTGTTCACTTTATTTAATTTTGTCATCACTTTACAAATTTGCTGACCAAATTTCAGCTTCATAGTCCTTTTGCTCCATCAGTCTCAATTCTCAGGCTCAGATGTTTCACATAAACAGTTATTAGTTCATTTTAGGAGAGTAGTGTGAGAATAGTTCTCCCCTGTCTACTAGACTTGGAATATCTAGGTTAGGAAAGATAAACTGATTTTAATTAGCTAGTTTACTTTCAGTTCAAAATGTGCCTATTCAGGAGGGGTGGTGTGGAGCTTGCATCCTAAGTGATTAAGTGAAATCATTTGTGTCCATAAGAATGTAGTATTTCAAGACCGAGTTGCAATGATCCAGCCTTAGTATTGAACGGCAATCCAGATATATTATGTAGATTTATATTACATGCATGAGTAAAACATTTTGTGCACATTCTGCTTCGTGTGTTGCTATATAAAACAAAATATCCAAAGCAAGCAAGGCATTAGTAACTACCCAAACACAAACTGATTTATTAGTCACTCAATTTAAAAGGTATGTTGCAATAAAATATCGTTGGACTGTGTAGGAAGTATGTATGGAGTTTAGCTGACTTTAATATGAGCTATCAGTGAGCTTTTGAACGCCTCACACAACCACACAGACTCATCTCAGAACTCAATCTACAAGCTGTTTAGGAGGGAGCGTCTTTAAGGAGGTCTTCAACTGAGATGTCAAATCATCATTTGGCTGTTTAACGGAAGAGAGGTTGTGTTTACTGGAGTCTGTGGGTTTGAGTTGTTGCTGTGGAGCAGAATCTGTTCCTTTACAGCCCTGGGTCCCAAACAACCGGCTGTCTTGCCTGACCTGTGTGAGAGCATAACAGAAAACAACTTTTAATAATAATGGATTGCATTTATATAGCACTTTTCGAGACCCTCAAAGCACTTTACAATTCCACTGTTCATTCACTCTCACATTCACACACTGGTGGAGGCAAGCTACAGTAACCAAAATATTAAAACCAGATAATTACAGGCTCATTGCTAGACCTTTGGTGTTGATAAATACAACACAGAAATACCTAGTAAAGTAGACTGGATGAACCATTGTATTGGCATTGATAAACAAAGGGGAAGATTGGGAAAATACATTCAAATCTTTAATTTAAGAAAAAAATATTTATTAGTATACCAGCATATAGATATTTTTAATTGGATAGTGACATATCATGGTGAAATCAATGACAAGACAGTAATGAAGTAATACAAATTGATGTTTCAAATTGCTTTCAGGCTAATACCTTCAAAATTACAGTGTGACTCAAAATTATTTACCCCGATGTTTGAAACAATCCGTCTTGTTTGAAGGTTACATTGTATAAATTGGAGGTTTAGTTATAGAACTTTTTACTTGGAAACACTAGTTGATAGTTTCTGTAAAATAACTTTTTTTAATATGCTAAATGTTAATAACGTAGTATTACATAATTAAATAATTGCTCAATTAATTACATGGTATTTACTGGCATAAATTCTTTATTATCAAATCACACTACCACTCTTACATTATTATTGATGTTGTTTTGCAGCGCTTGTATTTACACTCCTGAGAGCATCTTCCAGTTATAGATTTAGAGAATAATATACCTACCTCTTCTAGGAAGCGTGTTCAGCAAACTTTAAAAATTAATTGATTAACTTTGGCAGCTCTGTGTTTTGTGTTAGATCACTCAACTTTGACTATGATCCCAGGTTAAGCACATATGTGAGTAAAGACAGAAAGTCATTGTTAGTGGTGTGCCACGACTCACCATGGCATCTGGTAAATAATAAGCAAGGCTTCCAAAACCTGTCAAAGTGGATAAATATATTAATGTTAAAAAATGGAAGGAAACAAAAGAATATTTTTAATCTGTCATCTTCAAAGACAGTGTCAAAATGTGATATAAAATATTTTCAACTGGAATTTTCATTTATTGAAGCCTAGTGAATTTTTAAATGTAATTATTCAGCTGTAACGTGACAGTGGCAAAATGACAAGACACAGTTTACCGGTGGGCATTTGGTATTAGTTGGACAGACAGCATTAGACCATCCACTTTTAAGTAATTTTTTCATTAAATAAAAAATGCAACAGTTCATGGCAGAATCCTTTTTTCAGCAGATGCATAATATATTGTGTAATATTTAATGACCTCTTTTTTTTCTTATAGAGAGAATACATTATTTCTGCCATTAGTAGATAAAAATAAAAAATAAAAATTAGATTCACAGAAAATAAAATAAAATATTTTATTCTAAAAATAAATAATAGATCTGCAATCAAATCTCCACCTCTTTGCTTTTAGGTATATTGACAAATGAATGATCGTAAAAGTGCTCATGTTAAATACAAAAAAACTAGCAAACTAACAACTAACTACAATTCCAGTGTTTGTAACACTGTAAACTTCCACAAATTGCCTTGCTATGCATTTTGATAGCAACTTTGTTAATGAGAAAATTAATTAGAGGGTCAGTCAGCTGGTTCAGCAGTAGCAGCAGGAGGAGTTAGAGAAAAGCTCAGGTTGTAGTAGAAGACCTGCCAGCAAGCACAGTCCATTATCTCAGTGAGTGACTCAGTTTTTGGAAACAGGTAATGCAGTTTCCCTCAACTCAGTTAACAGTCTCAGAGCTGTTAGCCAAACATGCTTACTGGAATAAGTCCCGGTTGTTTTCTTCCCTCTATAGTGATTCATACTGATTAATTTTTGAAACATGTGCTGCTAATCTTTGTTGTTCTTCTTACACAAACATACCTAATTCACACTTTCTTTCACACTTTTACAAAGACTGTGTTTTCTGCCACATGTTACTTAAAAGACAGGTGAAGATTTAGTCAAGAGGACTACTTTTCTTTTTCTCATTACATGTGCATTTACACATGCCTCCAACACACACATAATTATGTTCAGTGAGCTGTAATCCATTAACTGACAAGTGCAGATTGATTTCTTAAAAGGTCTATTCAGTTACACACTGTTCCCAATCAGAGCAAATTGACAAATGTGGATAGCAAAGAGCAATTACCAATGATGGTTTAAACTTGTGTGTTACACAGTAGACCGGGAAATGTTAAATCCAACTGCAACCAAAAACTGCAATTTCATGAGTTGACTCCAAGAGTCTGATACTCCATAGAGGTCCATGTTTAAATGTGGTCATTATTTTGTATCTAGTTTTGTTGTAAGCCAATGTTTTATTTACATGTAATGTCATTGTGAATTGCAAGCATACATTGCAAAACCATAAGCTAGCAAGTGCTGGCATTAATGTATACAACCCCTCAGCTTTCTTTCATTATCCAGCTATGTTCACACAGTCTCCAAAGGAGAATAAGATCGTAACCAAAATTGCATACTGGAGGTTTCAGTTTGGATTCTTTTCTTTTGTTAATGGCCTGCAACAGAAAATAATAAATAAAATTAAAATAAAATAATTTTTAAAAGAAACAAGTGAAAGCCATTAGTTGTTAGAATGACTGACTGTATGTCTGATTCAGTCCTCCGGGAACAAAGGAAAGTACATACAAAATGAAAATGGAGAGGATTTTAAAATTAAATGAGGTTTGTTAATGGAGGTTTAGCATTTGAGCTATTTTTGTTGTACTTACTTCCATGGATATATTTTTGTAAAAGTGTTGTGATTTAATGAACTTGGTTGATATATTCTTTGTATCTTTTAAATATTTCATTTACCAGAAAACTTTATTAAAAGTATTAAAGACTTGAAAAAAATCACTCAGTATAAACACTAAACTCCTATAAATATATGAAAATGCTTTTGTTTGTAATTGCAATTTCCTCTAATTTAAGAAATTGCGGGGGGAAACATATATCAGCAGCCCAGTTTTCTAATTTTAATTAAACCTTAAAAACAGTCAAAATAAAGTTGCTAATTGTGCTGTAGGTCAAAATAGAAAAGTCTCTGTTATTTATAAATATAATAAAGAATTTACCAAATATAATTCTGGTCAGTTTTTCTGCGCCTTCTGCCTTTGCTTTCCATAGTTTTCCTATTTACTAAATAAGCAAAAAGTATTGAAACAGTATACTTTTGTATTTGAATTTACATTACTGGTAAAAAGATTTAGAACCACCAGGTTTTTCCAGTTTTTTATTGAAAATTATGTTTGATGTCTTATTGCACTGTGAAATGAAAGCACAGTGTATATATACAGGTATATGTATATGTATATGTATATATGTGTGTGTGTGTGTGTGTGTGTGTGTGTGTTTGGGTTTTTTTTCTATTTGAGAAATCAAAAACAGCATATAATTTTCAATATGATAATTTGCATTCAGTCAGATTTAATCTTGTATAAATGATTCAGCACACCAAAAGATATACAAGACAAATATAAGATATACAAAAGTGTAGAATGAGGTATACAAAAATATGATAGTTACTAAACACATCAGAATTGACCAAATAGTTATGATCTCTTGAGAAAATATAGCAGTTTACTATTCTATAATGAGTTTTACTAAACAGAGCACATGTACCCATTTAAATCTTCCTCTTTGTCTGGTAACAGTTGCTTGCCTTCATTCTTCAGTGCCAGATGTCTCTTTGGGTGGGACTGACAAGTAAGTACTGCTTGCTGTAAAAGTAACACTTTAAAGGTACTGTGTGATACTGAAAGTATGTACTACACATTACTTGTTACTTTAAAAAGTAATAAATTACTTGTGGCATCTTCAAATTAACTCCTTCATATGACAACCTTAAACAACCTATAAAGGTGTTAAGAGGTATGACCCAGTACTTCTTTTTTTCCATAAAAGGTAAAAACTTGCTCCTTTTTGTGGGTAATGCATTTGGTTGTTGTCATTTGTTCAAACTAAGCTTACTCTTATTTTAGTATTCTGGCAGCATTTCTTTCTTTTGGTCTGCTCTATTATCGTACGCTTCCCACCTTGTCTAAATCTAAAAGAGAAAAGTTGTTTTTCTGCTATCATATTCAGGAAAACAACACAGGGACTTAAAATATATGCCAGCTCTAATAAGCCTAAAACTTCATTCAGTCAGGAAACAGAAACATTAAAGAAATGAATCATATGTTTTAAAAAAGTTCTTTTTTCTTTTTTATGGTCAACAAGCTGTGGCAGTTTAGGAAGTACCTTTTCTATGAACACAGGCATATAATGAAAATCTAGGTTTAATAAAAATTGATTAGAATGGGGGGGAGCATTGGCTGCCACAGGTGCCTGGTGAAAAGAATATACTGGTAAGCACATAAACAGAATCTCTCTCTCCCTCATCCCTGTTTAATCAGACACAAGGTAATATTTTTTGGTTTAGATCACAGTGGATAGTTGAGCCCTGAGGGAATTTGGAAGACACAGATTTTCATTAAGGGGTATCTATCGAGATAAATCCTACCTGTGATACTGGCAAGTATTCCATTTTCTTCCCTGTTTGCTTGTTCCAGGTTGTGCATCTTTTAACAAAGATCCTATGTGTAACTTTGGATTGAGGCTGTATTTTTTCCAACCAATATTCTCAGTGCAAACACGGGTGCTTTTTATTATTGTGATTACTGGAAGATGAGAACATAGTCATTCCATATTACTTACATTTTATTTAGGCTTGCAGCATAATTAAAATCACACACTGTCTGTGTTTTAAATCAACACCAAACTCAGTTTTTATTTCATTAAGACCTTTCATTTGGGTTAATGAGTTATTCTTTCCAGTATTACAACACACAGCTGTTTGTAGTTAATCTAACCATTCATCTATTTA
>NW_005187407.1:1110205-1130248 GCF_000239375.1 Pundamilia nyererei | reverse complement strand
GTGTGTGTGTGTGTGTGTGTGTGTGTATCAATAGACATGTCATGCTTCTAAATGATAAATCATCTTTTTTTCTTTTTGTCTTTGCCCTCCCTCTAATGAAACTACAAACCCATGCTGTGAAATAAATATAAACATGCACCCTTACAAACATGTCAACTCACAGAAATAGCACAGAGTATAAACTCCGGGCCTTCTCTGTCTGAGCGGATGCCAGCTCGTCCAAATTGGATCACAGTGTCTTCGAGGGGACTAGGTGTACAAGTATCAAAGAGATTGAAGGGCTGACAGCCAGCCAAATTAAAGCATTAAACCTTAGCATCCGTCTGGTTTCTGCACAGAGCGGGGCAGGAAAGGGGAGTGAGTGGGAGAGAGATTATAGAGGCGAGATTTAAGGGAGGGGACAGACAGGTGGTAGGGAGTGAGAAGAGAGAAAAACAGAACACAGCAGCATGAGATGAAGCGGAGGGAGAAGAAACAGAGAGGAAACCAGTGAGCAGGAGTGGGAGGCAAAAGGGAGAAGTGATCCGACAGCAGAGGGAGAGACAATGTCAATCCACAAAGGTCAGATAAAGGCAAAAGCTGTTACAGGAATGAAAGCACTGGAAATAAGAAATAATTGTCAGCCTAAATTATTATGTGTGACTCTGAACCCACAGGAAGTACATGTACACACTCCATATTTACTATTTTGGAAACAACAAAGTAATTTGCTCTGATTTTTCCTGTGAAAAGTGCTTGAGGCAAGAATAAACAGATGAACAAGCCAAGCAAGTTTTGTGAAAAATATACTTTACATAGAGTAGGTTATTGTTTTTACATTTAATGCCACACAATTATATATATACATGAATAATAAATGTGCTCAGTACCGGAAATTGTATGCATGACAACCATCCGTTACATTACACTTGTTTTCAAGAACATTCATTACACGTAAAACTACATGATATGGAAATGCCATTGCACTAATTACAGTAATTACTGATGGTACTGGACAACTAAAATGTTCAGCCTGCGTGTATTTATATTTCTTTATAATATATGCTTTTGCTGTGCAATGCAACTCTATGGACAAAAGTATTGGGCCACCTACACATTACACCTACAGGAGTTGTTCTGCAATGGAAACCAATGTCATGAGTCTCCCAGTGGACAGTTTTTTGTGCTGTGTTAATACCAGAGTTTAACATCTTGATGCATTCTCAACAACTCTGCAGTTACTGAGTCAGCAGAGTGTTGGCAATTTTGATGCAATATGCACCTTAACAACCCCCCCGCCACCCTTAACTTTACTTTAATTTTATACACATTTGGCAGTGGGACTGAAAACACCTGATTTAAAAAGTGAAGAGGTGATAATGCTAATACATTTGTCTATCTATTGTATGTTGTAGCTTTGAAGTTTAGATTAGAATTAGAAATGTATTTTTGTGCTCTAACACGTACCTTCAGAATGAAATAAATATAGTAATATTTCCTTCAAAGTACAACTTGTGGAGTTGGGGTTTTTTTATTTATTTATTTTCCCAATTCAACATGCAGAGCAGTAAGTAGTCCACATATCGCACATATCCCTCATTTTAAGCCAATATAATGCTAGTACGTACAGTATCTATATTGGAAGTCCTGAAATTTCCACATGATATTGGTAGGGATCTGCCTATTAAATTATGTGTTCTCTGATCTTGAATAATAGTCATTCACTCCTGAGTAACATCACCGTTTTCACAGGTTTGGAGTTCCAACAGACAGATACTTGTTCCTTAGATAACAGTATCTGGGTATGACAGCAGGAGATGCAAACCGCTTCAACACAATGACAGCAATAACAGCTTTTAGCGCTGTGCTGTCGAGTGGCACAAACAGCCGGGTGGAAACGGGACAACAGACAAACCACCACTGAGATTCAGACAGCTAGAAACACAAATGGATACTCATACACTGACACACAAACACACACATGCCAATTAGTGACAAACATTGTAATTGCATCTCATAAGGATAGCAAAGTCTCATTAAAAATGAAATGAAAAAGGCCTACATCCACCATACTGTGTACACACAGACAACAGCAAATGTCTTTTTTTTGGTGCTTCATTTCTTAAAAATTAATTTGAATTTGATGTGTTTACCAAAACACTGATTGCTTTAATGAGCGGCACATTGTTGAGTGGTTGTTTGTGTGACCCCCCTGATGAAAACTAATTGACTTTGAGTCTAAAACTTTGATTAGAAATGTTGTCTTAGTAGAACATTCCTCTGTCAAAAGAGAATTGAGAGCCATTTCAGTTACGCTACGAGTTTTACACCTATATTGTTTATGTACTTTATAAAAAAATCTTTCCTTGTTGCTTTTAATGAAGTGAACAGAAACTGGGAAAATAGAGAAGGAAATTGATTGCTTAATTACGAATATGCTATGAACGCAAAGCAATTAACAAAAGCAATCTTTCTCTTTCACACACATTCACACACAACTTCAGCATTGCTTAATAATGTAGCTATAAATAGTTTTATATAAATTATTTTCATTCTGCTTAACTGGTCAAAGAGGGCATTAGGGTCTCTTTTTGCATATTTAATTAAATTGAATTCAAAATAAAATAATAAGTTATAATAAAAACTAAAATGACATTTTAAAGATTGCATTGCAGATATAAACCCATGGTGTCAAAAATAGTAAATATGATATTCATATCCTGTTAATCAAGTTTATTTAATTTTATTCTATTCATATAGCACCAGTGGACAGCAACAGGTTTCTCAGGATGCTTTATATTGTAAGGTAAAAACCCTAATATATCAGACTGCAATGACCCCAACCCTAAGATGATCCTCTTTGAGCAAGCGCTTAGTGACAGTGGGGAGAACGAACTCCCTTTAAACTAGAAGGGTCCTCTGGAAGCAGCAGCCTCAGTGATGGGCACCCATCTGCCATGTTGAGGGTGTGAGAGGAAATTCAATTTCAAAATCCTAGGTGATTTCAAACTTGGGTGTCCACATTGCCTGCTCACCTATCTGGTGAGGTGATGACAATACCCCACCAGCCCGAGAGATAAACAGAAAACATCTCCTTCCTTCAAGAATCGCAAATAAGCCTAAAGTTGACAACAACAGGCTGTGGTAGTGTGATGGTAAAGTGGAAACAACCACATTATAATGGTAACACAAGTTTGGTGCTTTGCAAGGATCTGTACAGACAACATGCAAATACAAAGCTAGGCAACAACCCAGGCTGATTTTAAAGCTGAGTGCATGTTGACCCCAGCTTAGCAGCCAGACCTTCAACTTCAACAGGCAACAACAGGCAGTGATGGGCAGGAAAGCGTCTAGCCTCCATTTCTCCCTGTTCATGTTTCTAAAGTAGAATCGTTGGGCTGGTTTTCATCTTTGCTTTGAGTAAACAGAAAGCAGAAGTTCCACCTTCGTGAAAGCATCTTCAAAAACAAAATACGAAAAGACAAAAAAAAAGTAGAATTTGGATTAAATACATGACAAATACAGTCACTCCACACACTGTGGTGATGATGGCAGTTTTGATGATGATGTAGGTGTTACTGGTATGGTATATATTAAAAAATAAGCAAACAAACAGTTTACTCACATAAACTTTTATGTAATCCACTACACGCTCTATATGTTTTAGCTCCAGACACCCAAAGTAAATTTTAGTAGTTGTCTTATTATGTTCAAAGTTAAATAAGACTTTTCTGTCATATTCTTGCATTGACAGTCTACCTAATACTAGGGATGGGTATCATTTAGGTTTTATCCGATACCAGTACCAAACTGGTACTTTTGAAATGGTGCTGGTGCTTAAACGGTGCTCAAACCGGTGCTTAAAGAACGAGAACACAAAATTAGTCCAAAAGCCTCTCATGTTCAGCTGTTTTTTTGTAAAAAGATAACAATGTTAGCCTTTTCTGCAGCTATGGGGCATATATGGTATCACTCTTGGCTGGAAGCAGTGCTTAATCAATGGAAAAAACACAAACTTTGTCCAAAAACCTCTCATGTTTAGCTGTTTTCCACTTTTTCTTTGGTCATTTTAGCTTTTTTGGCCAGGGTGAAGGGAGTATCTGCCATCAAACAAGAAGACAGCCGCATGTAGCTGTGATGGTGTTTGCTAGTTCACCTTACATGCATTAATGTAATAACGTGGTTAGCCTACTCAACGTAAATTACATTAAGCTACTCACGCAGGGAAGAACGGCTGCTGCTGCCATCATCATCCGTCATCATTTCTGCTACACTGGCAGGGCTAGGGGCCAGGACTCTCCTCTTTGGGTTCTTGGGGGATGTTGCTAACTCCGGGTCAGATAACAGGCAACCCACGCGCAGTAGATGTGCGCGGTGTGAGGTCTCGCAGCAAGCTATCAAATACGGCGCATTTCTCGGCTTCTAACAAAATGCTATACGTCGCCAGGTGTTTCATCAGATTCGAGGTGTTACCTCCTTTGCACAGTATCAGCTTAAAGCACTTGTTGCAGGCTGCTGAGTTTGCATCTTTTGCTGTGAAGTACAGCCAGACTTTGACCGCTTCTCCTTGGGCATTTTTAATCTGTAGCTTTGCTCTAAAAGAACGTGCGTACCTGGGCCCGCCTACTATGCTTGCAAAGGTAAAATGATTGGCTGGAATCCAAAGTGTATGACATCTCAAGAAAAAAAAAAAGCACCGAAATGTGCGCTGCTTTTCAGTCTGGTTACTACCGTTTATGTCAGAACCTGTGCCATAATGGCACCAGACACCGGTACCCCCTACCTAATACTAGCACACAAGTGCACATGCATACATGTCCCTTACGCCACTCATTTAACTCTGACAATCAAGGTCAGCGTCTTTTTGAGAGTGAAATATTTGTGCCATGTTTTCTATATTGCATTATCTAGAGAGAGTGGGAAAAAATGGCTCAGATCAAGGCCTTGACAGACTAAACGTGGCAGTTTGTGCAAGATTTATTTCTTTTTTTTAAAGCAGTTATTGCAGTCATGATCACAATTTTACATTGCAATCGTTAAAGGATAAAGTAGAGGGCTGCTTTAAAAAAAATCTATATTTATCAAACACAACTACAGTGGAGGACCCCAAAAATCACAAAGCATGTCTGTTTGTTAATGTTTTCACGCTGTGTGATTGACTATAAACATTTGCTCATTCAATTATGGATCAACAGAGTGACAGCAGAAGGGGCTTTACTGAGTACTTTGAACAGATTCTGCTGTCGCTTTTCAACTTGAAATACATCAGTCCCTTGCTCCTGGCTTCTCTCTAGGCCTTCACAGGGGGCCTGCCATCTGTCATGTGGTGCATGCACGTCATACACACGGTGTCCACAGTATATGAGCAGCGATGCACACAAACACACCAATATAAAGAAATTCCTGGGAACAAGCATGCAGTGGCATAAGCGATCACACACAAAAACCAGCAAACTCATGCTCACGTGCACGCACTGTTTCCTCCCTCTGAACTCATTCATTCTTGTTACAGCAACATAAGAGTTATCAAGCATCCTGTCAGGGGAATGGGAGAGAGAAATACAGCGGGGGAGAATGACAAAGAAAGGATGGCATGGCTTTGGCTGCAGTGTAGCTCTTGTATATTTATCTCAATTAGATTTTCTGGGACACTGTGTATACATAGGGTTTATTCCACCAGTCTTTGTGCGTTTCAGTTTGTATTAGTAGATATCAAGATATTTGTTGGACTAGATATGTTGTTCCGCTGTAGTTTAGAAAAACACTGCAGTGGAGTGAAGATTGGAAATGTTGGTGTCTTTTTTTGACTGGATGTCTGCAGTTTACCTTTCTTGCCTCACAGTAGTCCATTTTTTTCTTCTCATGATTTCTATGCAGAAGCCCAAAAAACTGCTCTATTGCCTATTTTCCAGTGTAGAGTTTATTTACTTCAGTTCCATATGCTTTGTTTTAAGTGTTTGACAGTGTGTGCAACTGTATCCAAATACAATGGGAAAGCATCATATGGAGCACAAACTCCTCTCTCTCTCTCTCGCTCCTCTGGATCTGTCAGTAATCCGGTGCCGCTGCACTTGAATCTCTATTTTTCTCCGAGCTGTATCTTTTGCTGTCTTTGTTCTCCAATTCCTCTTTCTCTGTCTCTTCACATCTCTATTTATGTGTTTCTCAGTCTTTGCCATAACCTCATATGTGCTAGGATCTATTAGCCTCTCTTCCCCCCCCCCCCCCCTCACTCTCTCACGTATACACTTCTCTGTCAGTTTTCTTTCCTTCCCCTCCCCTCCCTTCCTCCATCGAGATCATCTGTAAAATAAAAGGTGAATATAGCCTTTAGCTAGGTACTACCACTTCAAAGCCCTCTCATTTTCCCTCTCTCTTTTCATCATTGGAAGGTTGAGTACTGTTATAAACCCACATAACCTTTTCACCACATGGCCCTTGTCTCTGTCTGATCTCTTATCGATGCCAATTTTATCTCAAGTGTGAAGGAGCTACTGTACATTCAGTTTGAATATACAGTATATGGCTATGACTTAAACCTTCTGTTCCAAGTATGTCTAAGGCTTCCTAATTACATCTACTTCTCCAGAAACACAAAAATGCAATGTGTGTGAGCATGTAACAGGGAAGCCTGAGGATTTGAGTACCAGCTGCATATGCATATTTGTGTATATGAGTACCTCCCTTTGAAACTGTTGGTGCTCCTTGTATTTCAGCCTGGCCTCTCAGCAGTTTTGAGGAGTACTCTCAAAAACTGGACATGAATTGTTAAAATTTTCATGTCAGTGAGAGTGAATTTATAGGTAATGAATTATAATAGGGAGCATATTTCGCGTCAGGAATAGTATTTTTGTCGAGGGATATGTCACCATGACAAGCAGGAAAACAAAGTTTTAAAAGACATGGCAAGCTGTATTTTAACCTAAAGCGTAAGCCACAAATTTGTAATGCATTACGTTAACCAAATGATATTTGCAATTAATAACATATTTTAAAAAAATATGTGAAAAAGCTGTGAGGTGTATGATTCAAAACTTGAGTCTCCAGGATGAAAGTCAAGACAGCCTACTCCACCACCATCGCTCACAACTACCAGACTTTTTCTTGCATCTTGATCAGCACATGTAAGAGCTGAGTGTTGAAAAATTCTGTTCAAGGACATAAAATAATGTTGGGAAATTCATGCCAAAGACTCGAGGAATAAAAAAGAAAGAAAATTGGTGTCCAACATCACACTCCAGTAGATTAAACCTTGTGACTATATCACAAACTGTTGTTAGACTGAGTTGTGTAGTTGTAGGTAGGATAATCAGTGTTATTAATTTCTTTGTGTTTTGCAAGTTATGTCTAATCAGTGTATTTTTTTTTGTTCTTCTAGGCTGATTGCACTACTGGGGGGAAATATAAATCCATGTAGAAAAAAAACTGATCAAGTTTATTTTGGCGTTGTTGACCATATGCTTGATTTATTGTTTTCTTGTATCTTCTAATTTACTTTGTCTTTGATAACTTCAAACTTGACACTGTACGATTTTTCCAACAACAAGTTTAAATTAGTTATATAAACTGTCATTGCCGTAGGCAGAGACTGCACAGCCAGACAAAGAAACATAGGTGCTACGTGGGCTATGCATCACATGGTGCAAAGCACTCCAGTGAATAATCAAATAAGCAAGAATGATATAAGATCCTTCTGGGAACTCATTTCACCTTTTGGGTTGAAAAATGGTATAGCTGCTATTTTGTCTAAGTTTGAAATGTCATTGCAATATTAGAGAGCCAGAAAAGAGAATAGTTGATGCTGTACTGACTACTGCTGCTTGGAAAAGACAGTAAGGAGGTGGAAGAACACAAGACACTTGCTGGCATGTTGCACTGGATGGGTGCCTGGAAGAAAGGGGCTACAGATCCCTACACAGTCTTGTTGCCAGTACCAGGATTTTTAGGCATGATACAAGCAGCTATGGTCAGCTAGTATACAGTTACTCTGTCAGTGCGCATTTGCGTGTGAGTGTATGTCACCCCAACTGACTCACTGTATTGCTTATGGATGCTGGAGAGATCCATCCTTTCTTTCTCTATTTGTTGTGTTTAACACCTATAGAAATAAATATCACTGCATCATTGTTCGATGGGATCATCAGCATTAGCAGTGGTTACTTAGACACCTACAGATACCTCTATACTCTGATCCCTTCATCACAGTCCACCCACCCTTTACCTCTCTTTCTTTTCACTTTAGCAAACTAAGTAGCTACTGAAGATATGCAAAGATGTAGCTAATTTTGAGCACATTTAAACAAGGCAGCTATCTACCTTCACTTCCATTAATTTTCTATTATTTTAGGCAATTAGCAAATGGCTTAATTATAATATATATTAATCAAAAAATAAGGTATTGTCTCTGGTTTTAAAGGATCTTGATATCTTTTTCTTAATGACTTTTTTTATGAAACTGAAGTGCTCAATTAATGAATTTTGGATAATCAATCAACCCTTCCCTTCACATTTTTATTAACTGCTCTCTGTCGTTTCCTATAATATTTCCATCTGTGGGTATGCAATCCCTTTCTTTCTTACTGAAGTAACTCTGATAGAGTCTTGTATCATTATGGAGTTCTCCATATTTCATCTCTCTGCGGTTCCCTCCTTCCTTTCATCACCTTCACCATCTCCCTTTACTGCCCTATGATTTGCATTTGTCTCCGTCTTACTCAACAAGCCTTGATACCTACTTTATTTCCCTGAGCTTTTTACTGTAATGCATGCTTTGAAAACATCTCAATCCAGCTTTTCATTTGTCCTCCCATTTATTTTTTAATTCTCCTTTTCTACTCGTTTGCTAATGTTGCTCTCACGATTCATCAATTTATTTACTGTCTTCCAAATCTATGTACACAGCTGCAGATAATTAAGTTTTTTCATGCTGGCTCAGGCACAGGGAAAGGCACCAATAGCATTGGGAAATCCCTTACTGGTAAATGGTGTAAACACTGCTAAATATTTTGTTTGATATACAGTATGTCACTAATGTGTTAGATAAACACCATCAGATCAGCCTGTTTGCGCAATCCGTGTGTAAAATACCAAAGAGACACATATTCACCCACTCAGAAATCAGAAAATCTTGTTTCCTATAAATAATACAGTTCTGGATTGGGTCAATCTGTTACAGGTAAATGAACATACCCAAGCTCCCCATCTCATGCCAGTTATTGCCAAATGATGACAAAGTGAACTGATTGAAATGCAGTTCCTGTAGCTATTTTGTCAAAATCTGATCAGACTTTCTTTTTTTCTTTCTTTCCAGTGAAACGTTTCACTTTCTTTCTTTCCAGTGAAACGTTTCACTTTCGGAGAGTAATGATTGTGTACAAGCGTATTACACCTTTAAAAATAATAGTAATATGAAAAAAAAAAACTTTCCCCCTACATGTTCACATGATAGATCCACTAGATTAAGGAAGTGTTGGGGAAAAAAGAAAACGACACACATCTGTCCTAGCGAAGTAATAGCAGTAAAAGCCCAAAGGTTGTAAACAGAAGAGCTGTGGATTTTCCCAGGGGACACGTTCATCTCCTTGACTTTACAATAGATTGAGCCGGGGCACAAAGATATATATGGCGTCAGGTTTGTCTGAATGGATTGAGGGTGGATGAGCGAATAGCCAAAGGAAAGACGAGATGAGAAAAAGGATAAACTGTCAACCCATGGGCCACTATACCCACACCACATATGCCCATAGTTTATTTTGATTCTGTACTTTCTCTTGTGAGCACACACACACACACACACACACACACACACACACACACACACAATAAAAATTAATTCACTGGCAGGCACTGAGAAGCATCAAATAGCGAGCAAGTATCACATTTCGCACTGTGTCTTTTTTCCTTGTGTAGATATTGTCTAAAAGAAATCACTCTTGACTGTGGGTTGACATAAGACAAATGGATTTTTGAGGATTACTATTTGCTGAAAACTGAAAGTTATGCTAATTCAATGGAAATCACATAGGTGGTAGATGCTGAAAGAAGAGTGATGAATTTTAACAGGGGATGAAGTAGCCACTAGAGAAGAAGGGCATGGGGTGCATTTTAATTGGATTTAAAGAACAATTGAGTTGCTGGATTGATGAGTGGATGAATGGAGAAAAGGAACAAAAAAAAAACTTCCCACAATTATCTCCTGTACATGTTTCAGGTAATGGAAAACAAAGTAAAGGAATTAGTTTTTAGACCAAATGAGAGGAAAAAGAAAATAGAGCACGGCTGTGGTAAAGAGGCACTTATCTGGCATCCTCATAAAAACTAGGAACTAAAATCTGGGTTCATTATACAGTTCACTTCAAGTTGAATTTGTGAGAGGCAGGAGAAGAGTAGAGGAGTTACAAAAGAGAGCAAGGTGGAAGGATGAGTGGAGTGAAATTAAGGGTTATTTTGCAAAAATAAGAGAAGAGGGAACGTAGGAAAAGTGGCATGTTAGGAATTTCATTGCAAATAAAAAAAGAAGAAAAAACTGTGAGACAGATACTGAAATAAAAGGGGACGGCTTATTCATCTGGTGAGTGTGATAACAGTGAATGCAGCCACTGGATGAATATAGTGGTAAAGGGTACTGAGGGAGAAATGAGGAGAGAAATGAGGAGAGGAGCGCAGATAGAGTTACAGACAAGACAAAAAGAGCCTGGATGAAAGAGAGGATGTATACATCTCCAGGGCACAAAGACTAGAGCTGAATAGATGATGTTAAATGTGACAAGATGAAGGGACCAAAGGGGGTCCATTAAATGTTAATGGGAACAGGGTAGACGGTCGAGAGGCTACCCGGGGCAAGAATAAGAACAGATTGTGTTTGTGAGAAATCATTGGTCTGGTATTTTCAGCAACAGGAAGTGCCAGAAGTCTAAAGAACCTACAGTGATAAATTTCTAAAGAAACAGAGTCGAAAAGGGCACGTTATCTTTTACTCATTCTACCCCCCTGAGCACATTAATTCAAGTGCAAATTCCCTGAAGGAGCGTATATCAGCAAACTACGATTCCACACATCCACGCAGGCGCTCACAGAGGCATTTACAGTATAGAGCAGAGCATATTTTCAGCCTGCCAGCTCTGTGACTAAGCATCTCTCCCTGCCACTCAGTGCTTAGTCGTGTATGGCACTGTGCATGGCAGCAGTTTGGAACTGTGGACCTTCAAACAATACATGTAACAATATACGGACACAAGTAGGTCATTCAAACACACACACACACACACACACTAAACACAGAGATACACTTCTGGCTAGGACAGTGCTTTGTGAGCTTGCAGGACTTCCTATTTGTCTATGAATTTCTGATCAAACCAGCCACTTTCTTTTGATTACACACTCATCTTACAGCCAGGGGATACATGGTTTTTCATTCAACCACTCTTCTGCTGAAAACAAACTAAGTCCTCCCTGTTGCTGGAAGTATAATCATAACCTAATGAATAAATAATACAATATCTGTTTGCTAGGTGTTTTTGTTTTTGCTGCTGAATAGAGACGCTTGGGAGATTTGTGAGGAGACTCCCCCTTACACAATGGCAGTCTTTTTTAATATCTTTGTTGCATTGTAGATCATAGATTAAGAGGACTGTTATATTAGAGATAATATGCTAATGTTAACTACACTTTCCCTTTATTTAACATAAAATAGTTCCACAGAGAGGCAGAGGCTGTGCTTTAGGGAGAGAGAGACTCTAAATTTCTTGTGTTTATTGGTTCTCTTCAGGTATTGATTTCCTTGCTTCCTATCCATCTGTCTTTCGCTGTTGTTTCCATCCTTCAGACACCGGGCCACAGAATCTGGAGGACAGTGTGTCAGTGTGATAAAGTCTGTATGGTGTGTGTCAGTGTGTGGTGGAAGGAGAGCTGCTTTGAGAGACACAGCTAGAAGAATCGGTCACACCTGGACGCAGGTGAAGTGCTTGCAGTTCATTTATTCTGACAGACCAACAAGCAGGAGACAGTGCTCAATAACATGCTCTGCTGCAAACAACTCATGTAAAATGCATGCTGACATACAAACATAAAAACGTCTGCATATAAACATTAAGTGGATGGGACAGAGTGTATACTTGATTTATGTAGTGTGTGTTTTTGCAATGGTACTGAAAAGCAGACGAGGCTAATAAAACCCCCATGGCCAAGCACCTGAAGTTGTAGAGAGACACCTGTGTTTAGGAATGACTGATATTTACATCTCTTACATGAACACCTCTCCATAGCTGTTTGTCAGGTCTTAGCTGCTTTAGGGAGACTGAATCCGGCATCATTTATCATGCATCACCATACTGCCCACACAGGGGTGGGGCGTTTGCGTGCGTGGGTTGGCAATGATGTTGGGTTGTGAGTGTGGTTTGGTGGTGGTTGTAGTTCATGATGATACGTCAAGAATTCCAAATAGCAATACTTTCTATTTTTTGCCTACGCCATGGCTCACAATATGAAGTGCTTTGAAGTAACTATTGTTTTAATTTGGCAGTCTAGAAATAGAATTTAATTGGATTGGATTGAACCGAATTGAACTGAAATACAGATCTATCATTTACTCTTAAAACATTGTTCATCCCTACAGCTTAACATCGTACCAGTAGCTCTAGCTCCTTCTCATGTTCATTCATTAAACTGTTGCCTACATCAGAGTGATGTAAACTTGGGTTGGGTTAATGCAACGAGCCCTTTAAGTTATTAGCAAAAAGTATTAATGAGTCTAATGCTTAGAAGCCCCCCACAGACTTAAGGATGTGTGATGTAGAGGGGATGAGGGCACTAATTCTCCAAAGTGCCCCAATAACTAATGGATTAGCAAAGCTTTCCATTAGCCAAAGCCTTGATTGTGCTAGGCTAATGTGTTGTTTCTAGACTGGAACAATGCAGCTAGTTAAAAAAAAAGTTGGTTAGCATGCCAGCTATAATACACATGTACAGACTGAGTAATTTCCCTAGATGTCCTCAGCCCAAAAATCAATCTCAGTGCCAGTTTTATTTAAATAGCGCAATCCATTTCACGTGAGCTCTGAAAAATAAAAACATTAAAACTATGGCAAAAATAAGAGAAAACAAAAAAACACGACAAAAACTAAAAAATAGAAATTAACATGCACACAAACTCACACAGTTATTAACTGTAAGCTACTTAGAATAAAAAGGTTTCAAGTCTATTTTTGAATGTAGACACAGTTGCAATTGACCTCAGGTCAGCGGGCAGCTTGTTCCAAAGAAGAAGACCACATTAAGTGAAAGCACCTTCAGCACACTTAGATCTAATTCTGGGAACTGTTTTACGATCCTCAGCCGATGACCTGAGGAGTCTAGTTGGGTTATAGACACTGAGCAAGTCAGAGATGTACTGAGGGTCCAAACCATTGAGTGCTTTATGAACTCAAAGAAAGATTTTAAAGGCGATTCCGTAATGAATTGGGAGCCAGTGACGTGACTTCATCACTCGGGTTACGTGTTCAACTATTCAGAGACATGTAGGCTCACTCGCACAGGTCTAACAACCCTGTGATAGGCCCAGGTGCAGATATTTTTCAGGCCCTTACTGCCACATCATATTGAGCAAACACACATCATATACTCTTTCCTCCTCTTTCACACAGACACACAAACACAGGCTGCATTTACTAGCATGTGAGCTGCATATTCCTAGATTTTATACTGTGCATTTAGACATTTGAACATTTTATTCACACTGCCTTTGACATAGTATTTTATTCTATTCTATTGTTTTTTCTTAATTTTTGCTGCTCTTAATTTCGTACTGTCCACTTTCTGCCGTGACCAAGCAAATCGTATCTCTCTCATCTCTTAAAAAACATTGGCCTTTGGTTCACAAGATCTGACCATCTGACTGTCTTTGCTCACTTGCTCACTAGACATGACTGGACTTACCTGTGCTCAAACATTAGGTTCCTGGTAGATCGATTCTGGGCTCAATGATTTTTAAGAATAGAGGCTGTGACTAAGCAGCATGGTGAGAGTTTGTGAAGTTTAATCATATATTGTTAGAGTTTAATTAATTCCTCAAAAGTGGACTTGAACAATGGGCAGTGAGACTGAAACTGTATTAGCTTCTACACATTAATCATCTACATCAATGCAGAATGAAATGGTTTTTTGGAAAAAACCCTTCAGCTATTGCTAAAAAGGAAAATTGCTTCCAACAATGTTTTTGCCAGTTAATTACAAAAAGGGTTTGCGTTCATATATTTAAAGTTATTGCTCATAAAATCAGATCAGTGTCCTGGAACTGCTTGAGTGACAACTTCAGCCAGTCAGTCAACTTCAAGTCAAACTGTTTTTGAGCAGACCATCCCTCATACGTATTTAATCTTCTGTGTTAACTTTTTTGTTTATAATTTCAGACAAATAAAGAGTGACATGAATTTGGTTTTAGGGTGACTGTAACATCTCGTAAATAAATAAGGCCAGTGATGCTTGAACTAACGTGAATTAATTAAACTTGATTTATATTAAACAAACTGAATTAAACTACAAAACGAAATTAATCAGACAGCACGCTATGCATCAGTAAAACACGCATGCACACAAATCTACAGGCAAACATACTAATTTCTCCTGATTTGAGACTTCATCCTCACCTCTTTGAACACTTTGAAATCCAACTCATTAGGTTGTTTTTGTGCAACCAGCTGACACGGTATTCATTGTCATATTGTATAGGTCACATGTTACACACACACACACACTTGCACACATGCAGTGCTTTATTCTGCCCTCTCAGCACGATGATTCTGTCTCCTCGAGCTTCTCTTTTTCTAAAACTTTTTTTCTTTTCACTTTCTTTCTTTGGCTTTATTTTTGCAGTGTCAACAGATTACTCCCTGTGGCATTACACAGGCTGACTGTGTGTGTTTTAGATTGTGCTAACTTGCTTTTATACATTGCCATTTCACAGTTTGTGTGTCTGCATCTCTGTTTGTGTTGCTATACTGTCTTTAAACAGTCTTTCACCGCTCTTTGTTTTTCTCAGTAAATCTGTGACAGGATTTTAGTCAGCTAGGAGTAAAATAAACACTGCTAACATTAAAGGATGCAGTGAGGAGCAGAAGAGGAGGATGAAATGAGGATCAGGATAGATAAGGGATGGAAACGGGAGAGGGAAAGCTGGGGACTTTCAGAGAGGCAAACAAAAAACCAAAGCAATAAAGAGGTGAAGAGTCAAAAGAGTGAAGAAGCAAGGATAGGTGAATGTTTATGTTACCATGAGGGTAAACAAGAGATGATGGAGAAAGCGGCTGGTGAGTGAAGATGTTGCGAAAGATTGGGAGGTGAAAATCGAAAGATTCTGAAGGAGGAATGTTAGATAGGATGTGGCACAGGAAAGCAGATGATTCCAAACTGAGGACACTGTATAGTATTCTGCAGTGCTGTAAGGCACTTAAAATAAAAATCACTGCAAGACTGTGACTCTGAAATGATTGGGGCTGAAAGGTAAGCACTCAGAGGGGCTGTTTTGAACAAGAAGGGAGATAACAGGGGAGTGGGTTGAGAGGGTAGGAGGTAGAGGTATATTTGATAGCACTAGAGGCCTAACAGGAAGGAATAAGAAGTGAAGTAAGCACACACAAAGTGTCTCATTGCTGAGGAGAATTTAGGAAGCGGAGCACAAAAAGTCTCTGGCAAAAGTGACATATTTTGAATAGATATATTTATGAGTCCTTATGTTTTCTAATAGCGTTTTACATCACGGCAACACTGTTACTACTCTGCTACCATATATCTGTTTAATTATACTTCCTTCTTTCTTTTTCTAGACAACACAACATATGACTGTAATAGCTTGGTATTCATAATAAATGTCCAGTGCATTTGGAAACAATCTCCAAAATGTTTTTCCGGGCCCTTTAATTAACTCTGCAATGTGGTGACCTTGCCTTGGTGCACTCTTACTCTTTTACAAAGACTCCTAGGATCAACAGTATGACATATACTTTCACTGGTGATTTTTCTTAGAATAAAACAAGTAGTACAACATTTTTTCTATGTTTTGAAATGTAATATATGCCTTCTTTTTTTCTTCTTTGTCTGCTTCCTCCTTCCGTTAGCCTGTGAGCTGATGAACCGTGGAATCCTGGCTCTGGTCAGTTCAATTGGCTGCATGTCGGCAGGCAGCCTTCAAACTCTAGCTGATGCCATGCACATCCCCCACCTCTTTATCCAGCGCTCCCCAGCGGGAACACCCCGTTCAGCCTGCCCACCGACCAGTCGAGTCCCTGGAACAGATGACTACACCTTAATGGTTCGCCCACCTGTCTATCTCAATGAGGTCATCATGCAAGTGGTATCTGAGTATAGCTGGCAGAAGTTTGTTCTCTTCTATGATTCTGATTTCGGTAAGGAAATATCTATCTATCTATCTGTCTGTCTGTGTCCATTACATACAAACGCGACATTTTAGTAGGTTATGAAGATGATCTGCTTTAACTGCCGTCTCCAACAGTACATTACAGAGAAAGATAATGGACACACTTCCTTTTTGTTTTTTTCTTACCTTCTCTCGCCCAAACACACATGGATAGACAGGCGTATACATGCGTATACGTGTGCCAGGGCACACTGAAAGAGGCAACCTGTGTCTTCATGCAAGTGACACATCTGTTTGTGTGGATGCGTTACTTTTCTTTATCTCGCGACCACGCTTTCTGGTCCATTAATTCTATCATTAGACCAGAAACATCTTTGTGTCCCTTTTATAAAGAGCCGAAAAGATTTGTCAACCTTGGTCAGTTTTCTTCTAATATTTCTTTTGCTGTTGGTGTGTGTGCAGATATATATGTTGTTGGGTTTTTTTGTTTTGCTTTTTTGTAGTATCTGTGCATGATGTTTGTTGGGGCTGCATAAGTTGTACGATTAGTGACCCCACCCATTGCAATTCCTTGTCTACAACAAACCTATTATCTCTTTACTCAGTTGATCCTCTCCTTGTGTTTGAGGTTACAAACTTGATCAAACTCTCATATACCATATACCCTTTCAGTATATGTCTACACAGGGTCAAGAGCATGTTCTGGTCTGATTTATCCTCCTCATCACTAGATTGACTGCCTGTCATTGTAGGGCTTTCCTTCCAGGTCAACCATCTATCTTTACTTTCATTTCAAAAGGTGATACAGAAGATAAAGGTACTAAGGCAAAGCTTCTAATAGGTTAAAACTCGGAAAAAAATACTTTGGTATCATGCTTGCTAATGGAAAACACCAGCAGTGACATCATTCATTGGTGGGTCGACTGAAGTACAGCACTAAGAGCTTTAGCTCATAGAAAGCAATGTATACGCTTTCTGCCCTAGGTGATTCATTGTTGATTTACTTGTCATAGCCATAATGGAGCTCCATTCCCCTCATTGCAGTCAATTTACACAATCAATATGTTGTATGCATTGAACTCCGATTGGATCACTCCTGTGGACATATTTTTAAGTTGAAGGTTGAAGCATTTAGTCAGTGTACTGAGAACAGTAGGTCATAAAATGTATCTTCTAACTAGGCAGCTCTGCCAAGCATTTTATACTGAATGAATACTGAACATTGTTAATGGTGCCCTTTTAGAAATGCTAATGCTAACAGCATGATAAAACAACATTTGAAAACAGAATTTTTATCCAGTCTGGTAGTTGATAGTCTATATTCCAAAAGCAATTTCAAGTGTGCTAAGAACCACAGTCTTCCTCTATGAGTCTGCTACACTGTTAGCATAATGTTAGCTAATGTTTAACATGGCATTAGTTTGTGGAGAAAGATTAATGTTACAAGGTCTTCAATGATAAAAACAAGACACACACACAAAAAAACCAGAGAAAACCTCAACAATCAGACAACTCCCTGCGAGGAAGCACTTCAGACTTGACAATAGAAAGAAAAAAACTCCCTTTTAATAGGAAAGAACTTCTGGTAGAAACAGCTAGGCCGGTCGGGGTGTCGCATTGAATATATAGATATACAACTAATGTGTGTCTGACAATAACTTTTAAATCCAAAAGTTTTTTGTCAGAGTTAACTGGTCGAAACCTTTCATTATACTCAAACCCGGTAGGTTTAGTTTCCTCTCTTGATTGTGCAAAGTTAAGCAATCCTGTGGAAGCCTTCCATACAGAACACGAGGTCTTTAAAATTGCATGCAGATTATGAAATGATATATTTATTCTTTCAGGGATAAGTTTTTTCTAACCTTGCTTTTATCATGACTGTACGTGGATTTTTTTTACCTTTTCAAGCTAGCACTTGTTAAACCACCCATTTTAAATCTAAAATTACTCCCAAATGTACCGTTTACATGTAATATAGTAAAACTATATGTAATATAATGTACAAAACATACATATACACACACGCATGCAGGCACAAGTTGGTACTTCACTTTAATCCCTCCACCCTCTGTGACCACTGATTCATCAGATGGATAATCTGGGGTTTCTCCGTGCTGTTCTCTCAGCCACAGAAGGCCCCTTTAAAGACATCACTGCAGTTCCCTAATGGCCTAACCTCCTGTTTAAGGAAAAAAGGCAGAGGCAAGAGAGAGGGAGAGAGGGAGAAACTTAGAGAGAAGCAGAAAGAGAAACAGAGATGGTCTTTTAAGATGATAGCAATGTTCCCAAAAGGCCTTGCTTCTGTACAAGGAGAGTTCTTTAGAGAACAGACAGTCAAGTGTGTCCTCTCAAATGAAGCTACGGTGAAACTGTCCCAATCCCTATTTTCAGCTCTACTGGTGCGTTCCGGACACTGAGAACACATGTTTTCTCTCTATCATTTTTCCCTCCCTTCTCACGGTTTATCTCTCTTCTCCATTTTCCTTTTCTTCTCTGACCACCTATGTGATTTTTCTTCCAGTTTTTCCTCAGGTGTCTAATATTCTAACTGTAAAATATGATGTATGTTGAAAATTAGAATGACAGTTGTCATTACAACTGAGTGACCTTGCTCATAATCCACTCAGAACCATAGGATCATTGGCCTCGTTGGAAAAACACAGGGAGCACCGCTTTGTGGAAAAAACCCTGTTGACATTAAGATGATTTGTTTTGCTTTGCTGTTAGCCAATGACAAGAGGGACCTTGGGCACAATGGAAAAAGGTTAAAGCACGGAAAAGCCATTTTAAAACTGTGCTGTGTGGTTAACAGCATTTTATTTTTTCTTATTCGGAAAAATCAATACAGTTGCTGAATATAAGTTTCTGTGTGGATAAATGCACTTATTGCTTTTAGAATGTTACTGAAAATCTTATTAGAGTGGAGGACAAATTCATGTGATCCCCTGTTGAATTTGTAAGTTCGCTTACTTACAAACTACAAAATATCAACCAAAAATTCATAGAAACACATTACATAAAAGTTGTAATTTGATTTGCATGTGACTGAGTTAAATGAGTATTTGAATCATAAGTAAAACACGATTTAGTACTTGGTAGAGAAACCTTTGTTACCAATTACAGCAGTAAGCTGTTTTTCTGTAGTTGGTCACCAGGTTTGCCCACATTTCAGGATATTATCCCACTTCTCTTTACGAAAACTCTCTAAATCCTTTAGGTTTCTTAGTTGCTGCTTGGCAACTCGAACTCTGGCCACTCTTTGACCTTAATGTGCATCTTCTTTAGTCACTCCTTTGCTGACTTAGCAATATGTTTTGGGTCATTGTCATCATGAAAGAACCATCTTCAGTGTTCTTGCTGAGGGAAGGAGGGATGTTTCTTTGTGCTTGACTGTCAGAACGGTGTTTTTTGGGTCATGTTCAGCATTTCTCTTGACAAACATAGATTAGTTGAGTTGATGTTTCTAAATAACTGGAAAAGTAGTTGTCACCTTTTCACCAAACTTCCTGCTACCGGTAATAGTCCTGTAGCCCATTCTATCCTTGTGCAGGTCTACAGAGGATGTACCTGACATCCTTTAACAGCTTTTTGGTCTTGCCCATGGTGGTGGATAAGTTGGGATGTATGAAACTGGTTCTGTGCACAGTTGGGCTTTATCAAACAACGAATGTCAGTCAGGAGTACCCATAATAGAT
>NW_005187407.1:1107051-1108563 GCF_000239375.1 Pundamilia nyererei | reverse complement strand
GTTATTATTCATTGTGGGTCACAAAAAAAAGTTTTCAGATATT
Source organism: Pundamilia nyererei (assembly GCF_000239375.1). Taxonomy (NCBI): domain Eukaryota; kingdom Metazoa; phylum Chordata; class Actinopteri; order Cichliformes; family Cichlidae; genus Pundamilia; species Pundamilia nyererei. The sequence continues at coordinate 1,108,520 of NW_005187407.1, read as the reverse complement.
TTCAGGTGAGCATGTAGCTGTGTAAACCTCAAATATCTGCCCAGTTTATTAAGACATCACATATATATATATATTTCTTTTCTTTTTCTTTTTTTTTAACCTGTCCCGTTTGGCTCTTTTGCCATCAGAATTATTGTCTAAAGGTGAGGAAAGATGCCCAATGGATTTACTTTACCAAATGGACCATCCCAGCCTTGCCGTAATGGTCTATTTGATTCACATTTTATTGTTTATTTTATTTTATTTTTACTTGTTAAATACGGGACAGACTGGGGAAAAGAAAGGGGAGAAAGAAAGAGGGAAAGAAAAACAGTGGGGAAGAGGGATGGGGATAAAGAGCAAAAAACAAAAAACAACAACAAAATAAGCAGACAAAAAATACATATATCAATCATCTGGATCATCTGTTGAGAAAGAAAAAAGAGAAAACAAGCAGAAGAAAGAAGAAAAGAGCAACATAATAAACAACATCATGATGATCTATGGGAATGTAACAGTAAATACTAAATATTAAACATTATTGTGCAGCACGTAAGATCGACAGCACACAGTGTGCTTTTTGGTAGGAGCCAAAAAGGGTGTAGTTTGTGTCTGTGAGTCCTCGTGTGTACACCTGTGAGCATGAGCGCGCTTGTATTTAAAAGGTTCCTTCATGTAATGATCTGCTAGACATCACATATTTTCAAAAGCGCTCTGACGTTTTCGGAGACGTCTGTTACCCACCAACTTGATAGCTAGCCGGGCTTCAAGGCTCACTAGAGCCTGTGAGAACACCGGACTCCCGTCAAATCGTTTTCAAACCCACCACCGTCTTTCGCTACTCAGGTTAAACAAGATATATAAGTCACTTAGATAACTTCAAAATGTTATTGTTTGGCTTTTTTTAAAAGTATTTTTTAGTACATTTGTTCCTGAGTAAATCGGTTTGGCTGAGATTAAAGTTATTGTTTTTACACAGCTGAATAAACGTCAAGTAGACAACTGATTATCAGAAGTGTGAGATGCTCGAGAATATACTCTGGTGTCCTGTTATATTATAGATAGCAAGGAGCAGACGGCTGAGTTTATTAAACTTCACCGAGACAATCTGCAAATTTAATTACAATTTAGTAAACTATCATCTTGTCTTTATTTTTAGTTAGCACATACCTTAAACACTTCAAGCTGTAAGCTAATGATAGTTATATAAGAGCTGATGCATGCTGGTGCAATAAGCTGTACGTTTTACGTCCAATGGATGCATGATCTGATTAGTCGACTGTTGTGGGATTTCTCTTTAGTGTATTGTCCTTTAATGTATTGTCTTGATGAAATGCTTTCATGTTATTTAGTTTAGTACGTCTGGTTCACACCTCATTCACGCCGAGACACAGATGGTGAGAAACTGGTGAATGTCTCCCAGGAGACGGAAGCTCACACAGGAAGACTTGACCCCAGAGTGGGGGAGATTCACACAGGTGATAGAGAGT